>NW_026933711.1:0-307500 GCF_032062105.1 Saccostrea cuccullata | reverse complement strand
TCAGAACATATATCTATATACAGGTAAAAAGTCAAAATTACAATAGAATGAATGAAAATTATAAGATGTTTGAATTATTGTCTTACTGAAATTACATTGTACAGATATTGCACTTTTCAAAAACTTAAAAAAAATAAAAATAAAAATAAAAGATGACTACACTTAGGGACAGGTAAGATTTGTGACAAAATACAATTTAATTGCAGGAATAGTCAGTCAAAGAAGTTCTCAATTAGGTGGGGGTTATCATGTTGTGACATGTTGAAATTTACAATGCCCCATGACTTCGTACCCCTGATAACTTTAAACTAAATGCTGTTACTAGACTTGTATGATAGCATGTTGTGCTAACTGGAACAATGTGCTTGAACACATTCAATTGTTAGGCCTTAAATGAAATCTGAATACTGACATGGATGTAGCCATATTAATAATTCTGTTTTGAAGCCTGTGTAAATAATGTACTTGTTCCATACAAAACAGAGGCCATAATGGGAAAAGATTGATCATATATTCTTTTTATAACATTTTTGTTTGTCAGAGAAATTGAATTCAGGTCAAGATTTAAAAGCAACAGAAGTGACTAAAACAAGCCCTAAACCTGGCATTAAGTGCAGTCATCCTTTCCAGCTTTAAAAAAATTCCCAAGCCCTTTATCTTTCCTTTGAAAATAAATAAGCAAATAATTATATAAAAAAAAATTCTAATACATGTAATTGAATCCCAAAAAATATCCTCAAAAATGCTTCCTTGCATATCGATAATGAAGTGCAGTTATACATCAATGTGCATGAATTCTGTCTGGATAATAAAATAAATCTGTTTATTTGTAGCAAGTAAAATTGCATGGGGTAAGATATTTTCTGAACTTCTGTGTTTTAAGGGGAGGAATGAAGGGGAAAACAACAATGAAATGAAAGTGAGAATCTCATACCAAAATAACAAGAATCTAAAAAAGATAAAAGGCAATCAGAAATCAAAACACAGTGGGAAAACTTAAAAGTGCACTAATGGTAAAGGAAAACACTCATTACTTTCTCTTTCAGTCCAAACTTACATTTAGCCAAGAAATTCACAGACCTCTAATAACAGATGAGCTGTGCAACTGTGAGAATTAACAATATGAAGCTCACCTTTCAGGTTCTGTAGTTTCAAAGCTTTCTTCTTAGACTTTTCCTTCTTTTCCAATTTTTCCATATCATACGGCAATTCCAGGGAACTGTAAAATTAAAGTTCTCTTTTAACTTTCATGCTTTTTAACTTTCAAAAACATTTTTAAAGTTTTAATTAAATAGAAACATTTTCTTTTCAATTAAAACTTAGACATAGTTTTAAACAGAAGCATTAAATCAATCTGGAAATATACTCCCTAAATTACAGATCTTTTAAATTAGCTATTTAAACAGTCCTTACTCAGGGTGGAAGATGTCCCCACCATACACATCCTTTGACTTGCCCTTGATGCGCTTGTGTCCCTTTGATTTGGAGGTCAGCTCAAACTCGGCATCATCTGCGGTCTTGTCGTAATGTCCTGTGGTTTTGACAACTCGGGGTTTAGACTTTTTCGGTTTGGGATGGTGCTGTGGTTCAGGAGTAGAGTCTCGGGCACTTGAACTCTTTAAAACATTTATACAGTATTAAGAAGCAAGCATCTTCATCTTAAACATAAAAAAATCAGTCATTCATTCGACCTATATTTTTTTAAAATATTTTTTCCTTTCACCACTGCTTCTTCTTATACACATTTTTTGTTGACATTACCAACAGTGATTTCTGGATATTGATTACATTAATGATCAATACCTTCTCCTCAACATCACCAACTGAAGATTCGGTAGAAGTGGACGATGTTTCATCATCAACGCTGGCTTGAGTCATGTATCGGTGTATCATTTCTGGTCTGCTTTTGTTTTTCTTACGATTCTTCAATTTTGCTATAAAGATACACAACAACGATGACAAGACAGCTATACATACAAAAAAGTTCATTGTCTGCTGCAGATGAAGCATGCAAAAAAAAATATTTATTTTGGACAATAAAAATTTATCAAGCTCTTGTGGATATGAAAAAATGAACCTACTGTCAGATATGTCAGATTTTGTATCCTCCACCAGACTAAACTCATCTAATCCAGTAGAAGAAGTTTTATGAGAGTTTTTGTACATCTTATCCTGGTGTTCGTGGCTGTTCTGCCTGTTATATGTATCATTCTGTCTGGCCTCCTGGTGACCACTGTTGTAAGCATCGCTCTGATTGGTTAAAAGCTCACTTGAGTGTTGTCTGCGTGCTGCCTTTTTATTTTTATTCCTCTGTGTCGTGTTGGATTTCTCTGTAGATTCCTGGTTGACTGACGTCCGTTCGTCCGTCGGTTTGACTTTTGGCACCTGCTGGGACTGAGATACTTCCTCTTTGACTGGTTCCACTTTTTCGACCTTTGGTTTTTTGCTGTTATTGGATCTTGAAGGTTTTGAAGCAAACAACCTCTTTAAAACTTTCAAAAGAGTACTTCCAAAGGCTTCTTTATGGCTCCTGTGTTCTACATGTCCATTACTTAAGTTCACTGTAGGCTTGGTAGTTAAGTTATTATTTTGTGTAAGAAGTGGGGAAACTTGGGTGATTCTAGTAGGGGAGTTTGGAGTTTGTGTTGAAGTTAACCCTGCAATTTGTCTGAGATCAAATATTTTAGTTCTATCAAAATTCTGTGCTGCGCTACTAAATTTTATCTTCCTCCGAATTATATCTGCAACAAAAATCCTATCCGCTTCAAAATATGCTGCCACAAGTATGCAGAATAATAGGAAAGCCATCACACAAGTGATTGAGTAGTATAAAACTGGTTCCCAGTTGGGACGGGGTAGAGCTGCCGAGCAGCGGGACAGAGTATGTGGGGGAATGGTGGCCTGTAGTGTGTAATTTGCGACAGGTCCTAAACTGCTGTGAATTGTTAAAATTCTTCTTATCCTGGACATGGTAAAATCAGGAGTAAACCTGTAGTAATCAATGAATAATTATTGTATACAAAGTAAAAATTCTTCTCATAATTAAAATTCAAAACTTCAATTCTGTGTACTTGTATATTTATAAATTTATGAACTCTCCCTTTTCCCTCATATTCATGAAATAGCATTTGCAATCACAAAGGTTAATAATTTAAGTTCCTTATTTAAAATTTAAAATATCTGAAGTTCATACAACTTACAGTATGAAACATCCATACAACTTACGCTATGTCTATTTTTCGAGTGGTATTAGGTAACATCTCATAACCCTCGCAATCTAAAACTCGGAACCCATAACCTTCACACGGTGACCCATTAATGCTGTAACTATGGATAAAGAAGGGAAGTTCCCCTGTATTCTTTAAAGTAAAAGATCTTCTGACTGTAAAATTGGGAACCATGGTGTTCTTTGTTTGCTTCTTTTCTGAAAATCAGTAAAACATTTATTACTTTAAAAAATCACAACAAAATAGGTTTCTGGAGATTTATATCTCCATACTTTTAAAATTTGATATATTAATGCACTTGTTTAAGAGTAATTATGCCACTTTTTTATCATTTTGTTGATAATATTCACTTTAACAATAATTGAGTTTTTTGTTTATGGCAATGATTTCACATCATATTTTGGGAATTTTTTAATACATACATGTATGTATGTCTGACAAAGCAAAACTTAATGCTAAACTTAGTTTGAAAACTTTTCTTCTACGGTAACACAACATTCTATTGCAGTTTTTGATGTATACATGTATTTCTAGGACAATGATACTTTTTTATCACAGTTTTTGAGGCATATTTCTGTGCCTTTTGAGACTTATTACAGTTTCTGAGCTGCTTTTCTGTGCCTTTTGAGACTTACTATCACAGACTTACTATCACAGTTTCTGAGGAACTTTTCTGTGACATTTAGTACTTACTATCACAGTTTTTGAGGTGCTTTTCTGTTATGTCAAACTGTAGAGGTATGGAGGATCCTGGTCGTTTGTTGCTGAGCTTCATTTCTCCTCGTCCTCCCTGACCTTGTACAACTATTGCATCTATTATTGTTAAGTTATTCCTACACAAGACAAAACAAAATTAATCATTAGCATGTACATCCATTGTATTTCTCTCATTTCAATTACAAATACATTTGTAGAAGCTTTTTTTCAAGTTATAAATAAATCCCTTAACTCAACATTAATTTATTGTGATAAATCCAATTTTCATTGTGATTCAAGTTGTTTTTCAGCTTTCAGAAAACAAAACAAAAGAATAACACAGATATGAGGTTACATTTGGATAAACTTGCCTTATGAGTATTATAGAAGTTCTAGAAATATCATCCTTTGGTTGGAACCCCACCCTGACTTTGACCTTGACCCCAGGCTGCAGTATTGTGGTTATACTTTGTTTGTGTGGCTTCACTCCTAATGAAGTTTCAATGTGTTTTCTAAAACCAGGGACAGGATTTTGTCGACTGGGCTGAAAATTGAGAATAAATTTGTAAACAAGCTTTGCACACAATCTAAAATTGTATTCAATGACTTATTCTAAACTGCATCTCAAAAATCTTACATTATATTGTTCTAAATCAGGTAAGGTAAAAATATCCAGGTCGTCCATTTCAATGGTGTCACCTGGATCAGCGGAAAATCTAAAACTAAATAAACAAACCGTTCTAATTAGGATTACACAAACTTATTCCAACATATAACACTACATTAAATTAATTATAGTACTGAAATCTTCATTCTCTAAGCAAGACACCAAGTCTGAAATCTTTTTTTCACAATTATCCTCTACTGTATTTAGAAAAAAAAATATCTCAATCTGGGATATTTTTCAGCTGGGATAGACTTCTAGACTTACTTTCTGTATAAAAGATCTGCTATAGTCTGTGGATTAGGATAAAGTGGTAAAGGTAAAATCTGGATTAAAACTGGAATATCTCCTGGATTTTCCACAATAAAATCAGATATCTAGAAAAATAAATAACATCAAAAACACATGAGAAAACCACCTTAATTTTTGGAAGACAGTTTTTATTTCTATTATGTTGGATGTACAGTTGGACATGTGACCATCATTTATGATTAACTTTTCTTCATGAAAGTATGAGTAATATTAGGAATATCTTTACTTAATTAATTGTTGACATACGATAGTTTTTTTTTACGGAGGTAAATCTGTAAATAATCAGTCTCAGATACTTACTGAAATATTTCCTATTTGCGTCAGTGGAAATCTAATATGACATTTTCTGACTAGAGAAGGCCAATGTAAGTGTGCTTGAGCAGAATATAAAAAACCTCGGACTTCATTGGTGTCCATTTCTATAGTAACGTTAGCTCTGTAATCAGATGATGGGAGAAAAATAAGACTCACTGAAAAAGTGTTCAACTCTTACCAGTAAAATTTTCAGTCTTCTGTAAACAAAAGGATAAAACATAAACACTTACGTATTTAAATTAGATTTTTGAATGGTTCGCCACTTTTGCTGCAGCTTGGTGTATAAATATTGATCTGTTTCTATGACATCTCGGAATAACCCTAGACCAATCAACCACTGGTGACCAGCTGAAATTTACAATCTCAATATTTACTACAGGTATAACAAACAACACAAACATTCTTTCAGATAAAAATTATTTCAGATTTATCTGAGCATATCAGATTCACTCACCTGGGGTATTAGTTGCTAAACCTACATAGCAATCATCTTTACATTCTCTTTTTGCATCAAAATATATTTTCCCAACCTAAAAAAGAGATCAGTTTCACAATTCACATTTTTTATTTTAATTAACATTGATTTCGAACAGGATCAACCCAAAATGTAATACAGAATCTCTTGACAACACTTGAATGTCCAAGATAAATGTGTAACTTTCAACACTGAATTTTATAACCTGATGTATATATTTTTATGAAATATTATGTGAAGATTCAGATAAAGGTACTCCAATATCTTTCTTTTTCTTCAAAACTCACTACATGTATCTCTTAATGTGTTTTAAGTTTGACAACAAGTCTTAAACACATAGAAAGATATTTCAAGTGTGCCACCAGCTGACTCGGTAAAAACAATGTCTTACATTATTTGGTTTATCTGGAACAAGGAGTATTCTTTCAGTATTGGGGGGTTCATAGTAAAATCTACTATCAGGAGGCTGGAATGTTACTCCTATTACTTCCATATAGTCACGGAATGTGGAGTGTATCTGTAAAACTCGATAATCTACCATACCCTGAAAAAAGAAAGATTTTTTATATGGTTAACCAAGGTCACAACAAAACTTGATTTTCAGAATGTGAGTTGATCTTGAATCATGTAAAACAATGCTGCATGCAATTTTAGGATTATCAATCTGTGTTACAAATTAAACAATGTTAGAAATTATATACATGTACATAAATTGGCCTATTCAAAGTATTTATTTAGTGCATTCACTGGATATGGTGTTGTTGGCGAAATCATGAATTTGCGCTACATATGTCTGTGCTCACTGCTGTATATTGTACTGTTATTTCATAGCAATATTCATGAATTAGCTCATCGTACTCTGTGCCAAAGCTGCAGGGCTCGAGCTGTATTTTTTTCAAAAGTACTTCATAAGTGGCGAAAATATTTGTACAAATTTTGTGTAGCATTAGCTCCTTTGTTTATTTAATGTAATTATTCAATGCAGCAGAGGTGTGAAAACTGAAACCTACATGTAGGAAATCTTTGTGACTAGGTAATTATCCTGGAGCAATAAACGGTTACAAAATTGCTTGAAATAATATAATTTGGATTAAACAAGGGGAATTCCAACATTACATTTTCTTTCTTTTTTTAAATGGATACTGTAAGCTTTAAACATTACAATTTTAAAACAATGTCTGTGATATATTTGTAACAGGAAACCATTACATATTAATAAAAAAAAATTGAATAACATTAAAGTGCAAAAAATGATGTAAGTATGCCTTTCCTTTTGTTGCGAGAAGTGGCGAAAAACATTTTCGGTCCAGTGGGAGCCCTGCAAAGCTGCTAAAATATGAACCCCTTTTTCGTAAGTACACATACAGTATACCGATAAGATAATAAGAAAATGTTGAAGAAATAAATTTCTGGACAAAAATGACTGAGTTTCAATAGAGTTATACTCCACGGTACTTAACCTCAAAGTATGACACTTTTTCTCAAGCAATGAGTATGACTAAGCTTTACAAAATATGTGATTTCCATTGACATGTACTACCGGTATTTAAAACAATTCTGTTTCTAAATCAGGGCTCAAAAACTAAATCCTACCTAAAAATAATTTATGTGCTGGATTTAGCTATACCAAGAACATGAACATTTCCAGTTAAATGTTTTATTTGTAATTCTGTCTCCAAATCTGGATCTAAAACCTAAATCCTATTTGTCTACAATTTCCTGATGAAATAAAATTGAAGAAAGTACTCCAATTATGACAGTGCATATTCAAATGTAATTTAATTGCTCTAATAAGTTAATAAATGCATGTATTTCCTTGTTTACTTACAGGATGCATTTTATCAAAATGAAGTGACTCTGGGATAGCTATAAGACTCCCATCCGCTGTACGGACAGCTATAGGTATCCAGATATCCTCAAACTGAGTTGTTATTAGCATGTCAGAAGCAAAAACACCTTCATGGTCTGGTGCTGTTAAATTTAATCTAAACACTGCAAAATGGTATGGTTTGATCTTCAACTGAAATAATACAGATTGAAGTTGATTAACAGATATATCAAAATCAGAAAATTATTCATTCACAAAAAAAGTCTTTTCTGTATTTGAAAGGCATCACTTACAGATAAATACCCTTTTTCAAATATTACCAGTAAATGAAACTTAATGGTCTCCATCAACACAATTGTATATAGGGTAAAAATTACAGCTGTATAGATTTCACATGCAGAATTTGTTAAATTCCAATTCTTTTATTTTCTTATGAAATGGAATGATTTTAAATGTTCCACCTTAAAAATAATCTGCACAATGTTGAGACACAAAACTGTCCAAACTTCACCCCTGGCAATCAAGTCCTCTGACAAGTCATATCCATACTTAAACACAGGTAAACAGGTAAAAACAGGTAAAAAGGTCAACCCAAAGGTCAACACAGGTAAAGACAGAGAGAAGAGGCTTAAACACAACATGTTCCCAATTACTGTAACTAAATACCAAAAAATATATAACCACATTACAGGAAATAACAAAGGATGCAAAATCAATCCAAATAATTAATGTTGTGTTGGCATAAATATAATCCCAGGAAATGTATGGTGTATTTTTAGGTACTCCAAGGCTCTCCAATTGAGGAAGTTTTGTGATTAATACAAAAAATTATGGAAACAAATAGAGCATAGTATATACAGCTGCACAATGTCAAGAGCAATATTACAATAACAGGGGTCTCTTTAAAGCCTGTAGCTCTACTGATTTGTACATAAAACAAAGGGAGAGAAATGTAGCACTCTGACTTGAAACTATACCACCACCAAAAATAAAATTATGATCCTTGTATAGAAATCTCGTTTGAAAGCTTCTTTTCCTTTTTTTCTGTATGATTATCTCTTGATTTACCTATATCTTTTAACCCAATCTTTCTAGTAGTTGATCTTTGACTTATCAGTGTGTACTCAACAGTGTGTCCTGATTTACTTACAAAGTTGTAGTCCACTTCTGTAATGTTATGTCTTTGTGTTAACATAGTCCCATTTCCCTTTTCCATTCCAAGAAAAAACACCTTGGTACCATTCATATCTGGGGTAATCTCCCCTATATGAACCTGAAAATACATATAAAACTATGTGTAAAGGCACTTATCAAAATCCTACTTCTTGTAAGAAGATAACTTTAAAAGTAAGATAATAAACTACTGTATATATTATTTTTGCCTTTTCACACTTGGAAACAAATTTGTCCTGTTTTAAATTCACTCAGTTACAATTCTGTTGAAGAAATCATGCTATGTATTTTTAATTTGTCCCGTTTTAAATTCGCCCAATTGTGGTTTGGGCGAAGAGGCGAAAATAAAACGGAGGCGAAAATATCCCTGTTTACAGTATTCTGACAGTGATTTTATGCTTCATAATATGTTTTAAACAGAAGAAACCATAGATTAAACAATAGATTAGGCTGAAAAGACAATATGATATATAGATATTATGATAAAAGATTAATTAATATTCACATGGCAACATCTTTTGAGGATAAGTTAATGGAGGATAAGTCAAAAACTTATGGATACTTTCACATTCAATGAGAAGTAAAATTAAGAGGGACAATAAGACCTCAGTATGGTTTAGAGTAGGGCTGAAACGATATGCCCCCTCCACGATACGATACGTATTGCAATACTTGTGTCACAATTCAATTTTTTCAATACGATACAATTTAAGAACGAAACTATTCATAAGGTTAAAGAAAACGTATTCAGATTTAAAAAAACAAAGAGTAAAAGGTGGGGATGCAATAGAAATATACTACCAGGGGTATGCAATCTAAAAATTCAAGTACCCCACGGGCTAGTGGGCAGCATGTTACTAGCCCCAAGTAAAAAGTTATTAGCCCAAATATAGGGACAAAAATTAAAATAAAACAAATGTTGAAAAAAAAAAAATTAATCATTGAAAAAGTCAGGGTACTAAGGTCAATCTTTTGAAAATTAAAATTTTATTCTCACTATTAAAATTAAATCATGTAAAATTAATGATTATGACAGAAAATAAAAATGAATTTAATAAAAATATCTGAAGACCTTTCCTTTTTATTATTTTGCACTAGCTCATTTAGAATGAAAAAAAATTCATTTTGTTTTCATATTAAATCCTTAAATACACTAGAAATATATTTCATGTGTATCACACTGATCTTTCAGTTGATTGAGTGATCGTAAATAATTTAATGAGATATCTGCATGTATTTACAATAAACGGAGGAAATTCGGATTAGGAAAAAAAAACGATCGTTTTTGGAAGTAAATAAGTCAGGTACTGCAAAATGGAGAAAATTATGGAGATTTATTGACAGTAGGAGCATGCTGCCTGGAAAATATTCACTGGTTTGGAATTTGATGGCAAAAAATGAGTAAAATACCGGTTGTACTTTATGTATTACATGCGTAGTTATAATTTTTACTAGCCCGAATTTACTAATTTGTTAATTGCACATCTCTGATACTTGTGGTTCTGTTGATTAAGAACACTTTATTCGTATAAATAATAACAGAGGCAGCCTACTCTGAAACTTTACCGTCCCAATTTTCTCCCTCGTGTGTGTCAAACTGTTAAAATAAGGTCGAACCCGATCTATTTCAAAGAGTTAACCAAACCCGATTATAAAAAAACGTATCGAACCGAAAATCGAGATGGTGAATCGAAAATTGAACCGAGCACTTATATCGAACAATATCGATATTTCGGTGAATCGTTTCAGCCCTAGTTTAGAGAAAAAAAATCAGATTCAAAGATGATTAAATAAAACCTTTTATACAAAAAAAAAAAAAGAAAAAAAAAAGGATTTCAACCTTTTATTCAAATTAAATCTGAAATCCTAATAAAGTCATGACTCTTCCCTTTAACCCTACTTACATCAATGGGGTTGTCGTTGCGGAGGGTAAATATCATACTTCTTTTCTCCTCAACTCCCATGGTGCCAAAATCAAACTGACCTTTGAACTTCTCAGGTCTGTGTGGAATAACCTAAAAGGAAGTGTTTGACTCCATTATAAAAGGCATATCGCTGAACTTATACTGAAAATTGAATTTTGACCTTCCCAATTCTTTTCTCTCCTCTTTCTGTCTGTAAATACATACCTTGAGAAGCCCATTGTAAACTATAATCGGAATTGTAAAAGTTGAAGCGTTGGTATGTAGTGTTATGTAAGTTGTAAAATGGAGCTGTGTTTCGTTGGGATGAAACTGGAGATAAAATGGAGTAGAAGTTCTCCTCGGCTTCAGCATAAAAGGGGCGGAAAAATTAAGAATCTGAAAAAAAGAGCAGAAGAATATTAGTCTTGAGAAACCTATGCATTTAAATAGCAAATTATTATTTTCACCCTTTATATACAGATTATTTTTTTTTAACAAAATACTACAGACAATTTTAACATGTGGTTTATTACTGAGATAAATGGAAATAAGAAATAAATATGTACTGGTTTTCTAATTCTAAGTCCATGTCAGCCTAAAGTAAAACTTTTCACAAACAATGTATTTGTGAAGTTGAACCATGGCAACAATAAAGAAGTCAAGGACAAAAGAGCTTAGCATGCTAGCTAAGTAAATTATAAATACTTGGACAGTGTCACTTGCAAGTTGGTCCAATATTTCCTATTAATTTGAATGGTTCCAAATTGCCTTAATCTAACAATCAAATCCAAGAATGACAACAAGATGATGTAAATTTTTCCCTCATAGGAGACAGTCTCTTTTTTCCACCTAGCATTATAAAACCACTTATAGAAAAAAAATAGAATATATTGAAAGAGAAGAAAATGAAATAGTATACTTACAGAGAAGAAGTGATGGAATTGGCTAGGAATAGAAATGTTGTAGAGAACAACAGAGAAATTAAAGGTGTTGGTAAAAGTTATTGCTCTAGTGATGTTCCAGATGTCTCTGGCACTAAAAAAGTATGTATTGTTGATGCTGTACACCAAAGACCTAAAAACAGAAAAAAAATTACAACAATGATTTTATATCCCGTCTTCAGAATTTAATCAGCTCGTCAGTTAACAGAAATTTTTAAAAATAAATTTCAATCATTATGACATCAAATTTCTTATTACTTTCAATTTCTTATTACTTTCATAGAAAAGCAAACCAAGACCTGGAGCTTATCTTTCATGAACGTTGATGGGGAAAACTTACCCGTGGAGTACAGCTGCTTTATAAGGAATTGTAATTTTGTGCTGGCCATTCCTGGATTTCACAATAATTTTTCCCGACCACTGCTTTCTGTGTAAAGCCTTTTCAGCTTTGAATGAAATAGTGAATAATATTTAATTTAATTCTATTAAAATTTTTTCTTTAAATATTTTATTCTACATATACTTGTTTAACAAATATTTACAAATGTAGACAAAAATGGATCATTGATAAAACTTGTTTATCACACACAGGAATAAGTCTAATTCTACATATTATTTCTTACAAAAACAGTTTTAAACTATGACTTACCATTGAACGTAATTCTAGCAATTGACGTGTGTCGTAAAATATCTGGTTGTAATTTTGTTGGACGAAAATCAATACTAATAGCTTCATTTGGAGGAGAAACTGATACACTCTGAAAAAAAAATCATTATACGTGTATTTTGTTTTAGCTACACGTCAATATTTCACAGTTTCAAAATTTTTATCATTTTTTGATTTTTATAAAAATCCTGAACTGATGCAAATACTGTTCCCTAAAAGCTGTTAAAAACTTTCTGCATTAAGATTATATTCAAATTCCAAAAGTACTTGTATTACAAAGTACAGGAGGCAACAAATATCCAGTTAGGTTAACCTTCAATTGCAGCTCTAAACTTGATATTTTTTCAAAAATTCAAATCAACAAATACTATTTGACTGTTAAAAGTAACCTTCTTCAAAATGCAATTTATGTAGCTGTGTCTAAATTCTCATAGTCTCACTGTCAAAAAGAAAGTTTTCTTCTTATATTCACTAGTAAAAAATTTGACAAATAAACATGTTTGAGCTGGTCCTACTGTAAAACTCATCTAAACACTTAAATGACAAACAAATCTTATTGATTATTCATGTGCTTACTGAAATGTGAATTGGTTTAAAGCCGGTGTTGACAAGGTTAAGACTAATTGTAACAGGGTCGTCGAGTGTTCTCATTATTCCAAAATCTATCATCTCCGCAGGGGAATATAGACCAGGAACTGAAATATAAAGAGTACTCAAGTGGATCCACTTCACGTCAAGCATCAGTAAAGAGTGCTTCCCTTTCTTATATTTCACCAAAGCATACTTAACTATATATGTATATACCAAATATGCATATTTAACATGTACATAATACCCAACATAATCAAGTGGCTAAATTTTTTTTTCATACTTTATCCATGCCCCCCATTAAGTTTTAATTGTATAAACTAATGAACTACATGTATATACTACTTCCATGTTACACAAGTATTTGACATTTTGTGAAACACAATAATCAAAAATCATCAAAATTTTGTTCAGCTAATAGTTTGTGTGCAAAGAGAACATACAATATTATTTTGCCAAATAAGGACAATGTCCAGAAAATCAAAATTTAAGATTAAAAATCAGCATTACAACATTGGCAACAAAGAAGTTCAGGACTCTCAAGCTGCCATTACTAAATCTCACCTGCGCTAACTTCCACTTCAACAGGTAAAATAACTAAATTGTTCGTCTGCTCTTGGTTTGTTTTTATTCGGATGAAGGCAGTATGGTTATTTTCCACCCTCCCTACAAAATTTGCCTTCATAACAGTTTTGGTCTCGTAAGGAGGGATCTCCTGAAAGGGAAAGAAACAACAAGATACATGTACATATACGTAAGAAGATTTGGTTAATATATAATAATCATTAATCAATATCATCCTTAGACTCAAATTGCATGAATATAAACCTAACTCTCAAAGTCAGGACATCACATCTGATGAATGTGACAAGAAAGAGACCTGAAACTGAGCATAAAGAGCACATCTTACCCATAAACTCCTGGGGGCTTCTAAATCCCCTGTAACAGACCTGAAACCTAGCATAAAGAGCACATCTTACCCATAAACTCCTGGGGGCTTCTAAATCCCCTGGTAAGGAGACCTGATACTGAGCATATAAAAACCTCCTTTATTGTAGAAACTGCTGAAATAATACTTGTAACTTCCCCAGGCCTTTTCAGTCTAGTAAGACAGGGAGTATACCATGCACATACATATTACAAATAAATGGCCATCCATGTTTTCACTTGATTATACCCATAAACAATAGAAATAGGCCTGGGGGTGAAATTAGGTCTTCTAAATCCCTTTCTGAAACAGACCTGAAACCTAGCATAAAGAGCACATCTTACCCATAAACCCCCTTCCTGGGGGCATTTTAAACTTTCTGCAAATCCCCTGAAACAGACCTGAAACCTAGCATAAAGAGCACATCTTACCCATAAACTCCTGGGGGCTTCTAAATCCCCTGAAACAGACCTGAAACCTAGCATAAAGAGCACATCTTACCCATAAACTCCTGGGGGCTTCTAAATCCCCTGAAGGAGACCTGATACTGAGCATAAAGAGCACATCTTACCCATAAACTCCTGGGGGCTTCTAAATCCCCTGAAGGAGACCTGATACTGAGCATAAAGAGCACATCTTACCCATAAACTCCTGGGGGCTTCTAAATCCCCTGAAGGAGACCTGATACTGAGCATAAAGAGCACATCTTACCCATAAACTCCTGGGGGCTTCTAAATCCCCTGAAGGTAACTCTAAATGTAAATCTCCTTCACTGGAAAACATTTCTGTCACCTGAAAAAAAAAAAATCACACTCTAATTTGGCTTTTAAAAAATTCATTGCTTCAGTTGTATAGTTGACTTTCCAATTCTTTCAACTTCCAACTAAGGCTAGTAACTTCTATATTATACCATCAAAAATGTTCTCAAAACAAACATAACCAAAACAAACACATTTACAGTATTTTCTGACTATAATTTTGAATATGAATGACTCCTTAAACTAATTCAAACAGCATCATCATATAATACTTGCATTTGATGTTACTTGAATTAAGCTCTTACCTGCAGCGTTGAGCTGAAGGGATTATGTATTTTTATGATGGGAGAAAAACTGCTATTTAGTGGAACTTTTGCTCCTAAATATGGCCTCAGTCTATATGGATTTGGTATTCCCACTCCAAAAACCTGCAGAAGTTTTTATTTTTAATAGTCCTTTAAAAATTCTTTTTATGACATTCAGTAGTGATACGTAAAGTAGGTCTCATTTAAATAAATTTATAAACAAGAATTGATAACAATATATTGCTTTAAAACTTACATTATAAGAAAAAGACCCTACAGAAGTATGGATATATAAAGTATTTTCTACATTTCCCTCCTCTCTGGCTAAAAATACTACATCAAATGTTGTATTGCCACCAGGTGGAACAACCTATGAAGAGAAAACAATATTGATAAGGCTTGTTGAAATAATTCATTTTGCTTCCTTTGTCGCACTTTTAGATTGCAAATATAAGTTTGAATAAAAACTGAAGCAGTTTTAAACCATTTACAGTATAAACAAAAAGCATGGTGCAAAATACACGTCACAATAATCAAAATGATTAATTGCCAAAGTTCATATCAATTTGTAATTTTACTAAATTATAGAATATCAATATACAGAGAACTTACTTTTTCTTGAAAAAATGAGCAGTGGAAATGAACTGTACTGCCCGATATTGAGAGCAGGTGTAAATCATTTCTACTATCTGTATTGTGAACTACAACTTGTTCCATAAATGGCATTCCAACTGGTCTGAAAAAAAAAGATATAAAAGTTCGTAAAAAAACAATACATTTTATTTTCAACATGCAAATTTTAAACTCTAACATTACGAGACATTACCTTCAAACTAATTTTTTATTCTTCCTTAAGAAGTCCTTTTGTAATTCTTACTAATCTACTGCTTTTAAACACCAAAGAAGAAAGATTCTGATCTTTGAACTACTTGAATGGTAGATAACAATGATATTAAATGCACTGTCTACAAATAAAATCTAAGTCAACAAACCAAATTACATAAAATACAAACAGAGTCATACAAGTAAATATGATATAATGTAAGTGATGTCTGATAATATAAACACCTGTAAAATCTGAATTATAAATATTGTTTACCTTTCTTGGAAATCTAGCCATGGTGGGTCTAATCTAACAGAATTTTTATAAATAATATTTTCAGCACTGCAAAAAAAAAGTTAACAAATTAATTTATATATATAACACAGTAAATAATAAATTGTTAAATGACTTAGATTAGAATGATTTTGTCAAAAAATTGTTTCAAGCTTAAACATCTTTAAATGAAATCCTTTATTTTCTATGCTGAAGTGTCAGTGGCCCTCACCTATATGTATGACCTGGATTCACCTGGGAGAAGAAAGAAAAGGAATATTATTTAATAGTTATTTTATAACTTAATCATACATGTAATATATACAGTTTCAATATTTTTATTTTTTTTCTTCGGATTAATTTCAAGTCATCTTGTACTTATGGATGCTTTCAACATCTGAAAGCCAATTTTTGTTTCATCACCATTATTTTGAAAGTTTTAATTCTTTTCACAAAAGTAACATTGGTCTTAACCACAGACTATTCAAACACAGGAATGTTACAATTCAATTTTATTTTAAACCTGAACTCACTTCTAAAGGTATTCCATTGATATCTCTTCCATCTCCTATGTACGTAAGGTGGTTGTCTGTTTGTACAAATGCTGAAAGAAAAACAAAATAAATCAATAAAAAAGTCCAAAACAACAATATCATGATCAATACCTATCATTATAATTTCCTCTGTATACTTTCTAAAAAAGTATATTTCTCCTCTATTTCTAACGAAAACCATTGTTTTATATCAGTCAGTAAACATAATCACCTCTACAGATTTCTTTAGTGGTGGCTCTTCCATCCATGAAATATACAGTGTACAATGACACACAAATCAATAAAATAATATTTAATGCTATTTTAGATGATTACTAATTAAAACCAAGACAATGTCTTTTTTTGTATTTTAGTAGGAATTTTATGTTGCAGCTGTTGCAGGAAAAAAAATCATATTATTTATTTCTGCAATAAATGCAATGTTTAAAAAACTCTAGACTTCCTTGAAATCTCATGATTTCAGTTTTCTTTAATTTTTATCCCCACACTATAATGTTGGAGGGTATACAGTAATGCAATTGTGTGTATTATTTTGTGGGTGAAAGAGTTAATTCTGTACAAAATGGAAGTGATGTGATTTGAACCAGGATTGTGTAAAATGCTGCCTTGAATTATAGGTATGCTCTTTGCAAGAGGATGCTATTCCTTGCAGTGTCCCTGATTTCTTCATAAGATTTCAATTTTTGTCATTCTGATTTGCCAGGTGATATAAGGAAATAAACGTTATTGTAATCAAATTTAAGTCATCAGTGGTTTCTACACATTAAGCATAAATATAACCATTTTCATACTGTAATATTTCCCCCAACATTATAAAAATATAGCATTTTTTTTATTACATTTGATCACAACTCAAGCAAAATGTAATGAATTACATATTATTAAAATCATCGATCAAAATTAAAACCTTCAGGTTAACCCTGTTGATTCATATCATGTAATGCAACACAGAATAAAACATTATAGTCTTATATATCCTACTGAACATGCTATTAACTAAGAAAATACGCTTTGTACATTTCAGAAAAGTTACTTTAGATTTCGTCAAATGAAAGCATATGACTTTATTTTTAGTAAATGTTGCAATGTTTTTGTTAATAGATTGATATAGGTTAAATGTTGTTTTGTTGATAAACATTGGGTACAAAAGACAACAAACACGAGATCGAAAGTCACAAAGATTTTGTCTGTAAATTTTGACTTATTCACAGAAATAATAATTTCTCACCTTGACTATGACTTTCTACTGCTATTGTGTGAAGAAAGCATTGTGTGAAACTTTGAATAAATAACAAAAAATGTAAACATTCTACTGACATCTTTCTTCGATCATGACATTTCACTCGCGCCATATTGTTTCCACTTTACGAGTGTGACTAAAATGGGTAGCGAAACCCGGGCCGGGCCGGGAATTTCGAGTCGGCGAAATAAATACTCATTCTTTCTTCATGAAATTTACAAATGGTTTATAACATTTTAATTTAGATTATCGCCTTTTCCATGCAATTGTGTGTATTATTTTGTATTTACAATTATTTCTTTTTGAGAGAGTTAATTCTAACTGTTTCAGTAATAAAAATTATTAAGAATATAAGCATTTTTTGAATACCCGGGATTGAGTGATGTAATTTGTTTTATTTAAAAAAAAAAACCAGGATTGTGTCAAATGCTGCCTTGATTTATAAGTATGCTCTTTGCAAGAGGATGCTATTCCTTGCAGTGTCCCTGATTTCTTCATTAAGATTTCAATTTTTGTCATTCTGATTTGTCAGGTGATAAAAGGAAATAAACTTTATTGTAATTAAATTTAAGTCATCAGTGGTTTCTACACATTAACTAAGCATAAATATAACCATGATAACATATTATTTGATTATATAAAAATAATAATTTGTATTCATTTTCATTATTAAAACGAAAAATAATAGTAAAAAATAATTAAACGTCCCCATTTTCCTAACATTATAAAAATATAGCATTTTTCATTACATTTGATCACAACTCAAGCAAAATGTAATGAATTACAAATTATTAAAATCATCAATCAAAATTAAAAACCTTCAAGTTAACCCTGTTGACTCATATCATGTAATGCAACACAGTATAAAACATTATATGTCTTTAAAAAATGTCTTCTCCCAAAATAGTCCTACTGAACATGCTGAAGAACTTAACTAAGCTTATACACTAATATGGACTTTGTACATTTCAGAAAAGTTACTTTAGATTTCATCATATGAAAGTATATGACTTTATTCTTAGTAAATGTTGCAATATTTTTGTAAATAGATTGATGTAGGTTAAATGTTGTTTTGTTGATAAACATTGGGAAATTGAACAATATGAACACGACAACAAACACGAGCCAGTTGTGCAGAAAGTCACAAAGATTTTGTCTGTAAATTTTGAATTATTCACAGAAATAATAATTTCTCACCTTGACTATGACTTTCTACTGCTATTGTGTGAAGAAAGCATTGTGTGAAACTTTGAATAAATAACAAAAAATGTAAACATTCTACTGACATCTTTCTTCGATCATGACATTTCACTCGCGCCATATTGTTTCCACTTTACCCGACGATTTACGTATTTCTCTAAATATATTATCACCTTATCGTGCTTATTTAATAAGGTGTATTGCAAAGTAAAGTTTCGTTATATATTTATCTATTTAAGTTATGCTTTATGGTTAATTTGAAGCATAATTTACACAAACACATTACTTTATTTTTACGAAACTAAGCAGTTGGCTTTTTCTTTTTTGGAGAAAATAGAAGAACGATGATTGGATGTGTCTTGGTTACCCTTTTTAATTCATTTCCGGTATTTTCTCCAGTTCCTTTGATTTGTTGTATGTGTAAAGTGTTTCTGAATATATTTCTTTGTAATTGTCACCTTACAAAATACTTAACCTGGTCTTAATCAATTACTTTCGGCAACCACCTGTCTTGTCAAAAATGCAATCGATTTTCTATTCGTTGAAAAGAAATTGACAACCAATGAAAATATGACAAATTTCATATCTGAAGCAGTCACTGCATCAGCTGATTTAAAGTCTTTTGGTGTCGTATATTTAAGATGCTATTTTTAAAACAAATATAATATTGGTAGATTCAGATTTTTTTAAAGCTACCAATATAACGTTAGATCTCAAATTTGGGGGATGGATCCAAGCAATTTTACATTAAAATAAATTTTACTAAAATAAGTTTGTTATTATTTCAGTTAGTGGCTGCTTATCAAAGTTATGATACAAATGCTGAGTGACTGGTTTCAAAATGCATGGTCAGCTCTGTTTTTCTTCTTAATACGCCCCATGTGGAAGTGGGTTCTTCGCAGAGTGACAGGAAAATGTGAACTTCTGCGTATCACATATGAGGAAAGAAAGGGGGCTAAGAGGACTTTGAGGATAGGTAAATTAAAGTTTTGTACAAAAACTACAATACTTGTATTGGGATCAATAACGTGAAGAATGGGATTGAACTGGTAAAAATTATGTGCAATTATTTATAACACTGTCACAGGGACCAGAACACAGGGCCTCTTAATTAGTCATCCATGTCAATTTAAAGGGTGTACAGGGATTTTACCCCAGGTTGTGTTTCATACACCCTTCGACCACAGGGTGTATGGAATAAAACGGGTAAATTCCCATACACCCTATGGACTTGGGGTGTATGGAATAAAACCCAGGTCCAAGCAAGGGTGTACAGGGATATACCACATGTTTTATTCCATACACCCTGAGGCCGAACGGTTTATGGAATACAGGAAAAAAAATTTCCTCAAAGATGTTGTTATATATTCTTCCTACTCTCTGCCTTTTGGATTTAGAGACCAAATAATAAGAGAAGAAAAAAAAGCAATATGCTATCAACTAGTATGTGTAATCGTGACTTATTCTAAAAACTGACTGCAACAAAAGTATTTTGAATGTTGGCATATCTGCAAATTTTTATTTGTCATGACATATTGTTTTGGTATCGGGCAGATGCATCATATGAGTGTTGCAACCTATAGGCCCTTAGTTATCTTTTCATTTGATGCAGAGAGAAGTCTGAAGTTATCAAATGTTACATACCTACACCAGTTGAGCAAGGAGGAGGATGTTGATATAGTTGTAGCAGTGGGCGAGGTGATGAAAGTCAAGCAGATCATTCCAGAGGTTCACATGAAGTACGGAGAAAGAGAGTATATAGCTAAAAAAAATGTGACTATAAATCACAGGATAATAAATTACTTGAGTTTGTCTTGTGTTAAGTAAGTTACTCTAGACTTCAAAATTTTAGATTCATGGGTAATGATAGAGACAGTTTAAGTTCAGGGTTAACTATTCTCCAGACAGTGTACTGAATGTAAATAATTTTAGCAGTTCCTTTTGAAAGAAAAAAATATTTTGCTGCCTTTGCTTAGAGAAAGTTAATTGTAAAATGTAATTTTCAGATTTAAAGGAGATTTACAAGACTGCTTGTGCCAAATATGTGGATACAAAAGATTAAAGAGGGAAATAGAAATGATGAGAAAAACATCATATTCACAAGAAAACTCGGAACATGAAGAAAAATTAATGCAGGTACAGGTGTAAGCATAGATAATTATATAAATTAGACAATGACATGTTTGGATACAGGTTTCTGTCCATGTTTTGACCAATACAGTCATACAGACAAAATATATATAACTACCCGACTTTTAATAGACAACCTTGTAACTTGAAGTACACTTTGTATTACACTGTCAAATTATGGTGACAAAATATTTCTTTACTAAAAAAAAAAATCTAGTAGATGTGAATTTTTGCAGTTATGGAAAATCTTAATGCCAGATGAGAAGTTAGAGTCCAGAAAATCCAAACAGTGGTCAGTCATAGGATTCCAAGGGGAGGATCCAATGACAGATTTTAGGGGCATGGGTATACTGGGACTCAACCAGTTGTTGTAAGTACAGTTACACATTGTTAACCAAGATGTTTGATTACCTTAGTCAATTGTCCTTATTAATGAAATGCCTTGATTACTGGAATACATAAAATTATGTATATTTATACCCCCTCTCCGAAGGAGAGGGGGTATACTGTTTTACCCTTGTGTGTCTGTCTGTCTGTCCATCCGTCTGTGTGTCCGTGTGTCTGTCCATAACAAATTTTCATCGCAGTTTTCTCAGCAACTACTCATCGTAGAAGCTTGAAATTTTAATACAATCTTCTCTGAGGCATGCCATACGGTGGGATACATTTTTGTTTAAATCCGATGTCAACTTCCTGTTTGTCTGTGCGTCTGTCTGTTTCATACATAACAAATTTTCGTCACAGTTTTGTCAGCAACTACTTATCGTAGAAGCTTGAAATTTTAACACAATCTTCTCTGAGGCATGCCATACGGTGGGATACATTTTTGTCCAAATCCGATGTCAACTTCCTGTTTGTCTGTGCGATTGTTCGTTTCATGCATAACAAATTTTCCCCACAGTTTTCTCAGCAACTTCTCACCGTAGAAGCTTGAAATTTTAACACAATCTTCTCTGAGGCATGCCATATGGTGGGATACATTTTTGGTCAAATCTGATGTCTGTGCGTCTGTTTCATACATAACAAGTTTTTCGTCACAGTTTCTCATTAACTATTCATAGCAGATGCTTGAAATTTTAGTACACTCTTTCTTGAGGCATGCCATATGATGGGATTAATTTTGATATGAATTTGATGTCAACTTCATATTTTTCTGTTCATCTACCTGTAATTGAACTTGTTTATATTAAATGATAGTGTTTATTTACATTAGAGCGGGGGTGTTGCTAGTGAGTATTGGCTCACAGATTTCTTGTTGGTCAAAATTTCGTCTGGAAGGTGAAGTATTATATATTCTTTATATATGGGCTCCATTGTAGCTGCTTTTATTGCAGAAACAATACTTGAAAATGTTTTACATTGATGGCCTATATAGCCAAACTTTTGCATCTCTTGTACACAAGACAAGAAAGGAATACATGGATAGGCGCAGTGATCATATTTAATCTACTGATGGCATAGATATACTTGTTTTTTGATTTTTGCAGATACTTTGCCATACAGTATTCAGATCAGTGTAAACACCTTCTGTCTCGATCTCATCACCCTAAATATGGGTAAGAAATTCTTACAAGAAATAGCTTTTGATCAATCCTCATATGTATTTAATATATTTTATGAAAATCTAAGATTAGGGAGTTCTATGGACAAAAGTGTAAAATTGTTTGAAAATTTTATTTCAACAGACATGGCAAGAATAACAGTGAACACATAGACAAATTTTATAGATAGTAATTGAATTAAATATGACAGATACTTTTAAGGATAGCATCTCTTTCGATAAGTTTATAACAGTACATGTTAAAAACATTATCCATGAAAGGGGTGACATCAACATCACTGATAAAATTCCTTCTGCTTTTTCAGCTACTCCTTTGCCATTGTGGGTATTAACTTGACCAATATGGTTTATAAAGCCTTAGTCAGTGGATCTCTTCGTACTCATTTCTACAATGTGATAGATGGAGCTCCTAGAGTTCAGGATTTTCATGAAGTTTATTGTAAGTTACTCAATTGTCATGTCATACATTGTGTTTTCAAGCCTTGAAAATATTGCATGTTTGTATAATTTTCCTTTGATTATAAAATTCTCATTTCTTAAACACTGTGAAATACATCATTGAGACTTCTATTATCTGACACTTCTCACATTTTCCATGAAAAGACTTGGTAAACATGGAGATCGAAGCTAGTACTGCAAATGACATCTTTTATGAGAGCAACTGAAATGAAGTGCATGGAATAATTATAATACATGTATCGAAAAGAAATAAACTCAATGCAGAAAATTAATTCATTAGAATAATAAATGAGTTTTCTATACATTTTGCATTCCTTGCAGGTCACATCTTTTGGGAATTTGATCAGTTTTGGTTTAAAGAAGAGCCTGAGGATATTATGCAGTTTGGAACTATGAGAGACAAATTTAACAGAAAATTGTTACACAAGCTGTCAAAAACTACCACAATTTTAAAATCTGATTTCCAAATTAAAGAATGAAAATGTGTTCTGATGAGTTTACAATGATATAGCTTATTACTTGTTACATGGTACATGTACAGCCAAAGCACTTAACTTTTTTTAACAGCATAATATATTGAAATGTGACCCTTTCTTATGCTTTATACATGTAGGTTATGACAGATGTTTCAGTAATCAAATTCATGGTTTCACCATAGTAATTTCTTTTACTCTAAAAGCATATCAATCATGGGCTTATTGTTGCTCTTGAATGTACAGTAGTACATAATAGTACATTATGGGAACTAACATTTGAATTAGACTCAGCAGGGAATCCAGCAATTTAAGTAAAAGCACAAAATCATCTAAGACCTAATGCACTTCATTCCATTCACTTTTATGCCTTCTTTATCATGACATCATTGAACATTCTATGTTTACATTGTTATACAACTTTAGGGGCAGGTAACTCCATTCAGTTTTACCTAATAGTGTGAGATACCGGTAAATTAAGTTGACTCAAACTATAACATATCAACTGTATGTCAGGTACAAAGATTAAAGTCAACATATTCAACTCATTCTATTGGTTACTACGTGAAAGTTTTACAAACTTTTTTTTATCTTTTTTATTTCATTGAAAACATCAAGCTACAAGTGTTTGAGATTATGGTAGATGAAAAGACATGAACTGTCATCTAGATATACTGTGTTCCGTAGAATAACTACTGTAGTTTTAGTTCTGTTATCATGTGTGATAAAGTACACATGTATTTTGTTTAGTTTTTGGAACTGACTAGAAGTTTCACACTAAATCGTACCAATAATTTTGTGGGAATGATTTGCATAACATATCTGGAAGGCCAGGAAATTAGAGGTAGTCATTGTAAATTCAAGCTGTGCTAAAAATTGAATAACATGTGTTAGCACATCTATACACCTTAAAATGTTTTGACACAAAAATATTTATTTATGTTATATAAATAATAAAACTTTTTATGAAAGTATTGCTCTTTGATGCCTGTTTAAATGATTCTTTGAAATTGAGATAATCACTAATTTAAGAAAGTGAGGTCAAAGAAAAGGACAAGGTAAAAAAAAAAAAGACCTCTTTGATGCCTGTTTAATGATTGATTGAGTGTATATTGTTTAATGTCCCTCTCAAGGATTTTTCACTCATATGGAGATGCCACCACTACATAAGTTTAACGAATCTCTTATACAGATATAAAGAATTACGGATATAGTGAAGTAATTTCACAGGTCTCAGTGACTTCTTTATAATCGAGTTTTACTGTATTACCTTTGGTAAAAATTTTCTAAACATACTATGATTTTTTACCCCATGACCTTGACCTTCAAGTTTGGTCTGCTTTTCAAAAAAACCAAAAACATTACATGTACTTTAAATTGTACTTTTGAAAGAGAAAAGATAATGCTTTCATATTATACTAAATTTGTATATCACCTTTACGGTATGATGTTTATAAATAATACTATGATTTTTTTTTTCCTGTGACCTTGACCTTTAGATTTGACCTACTATTTTAAAATGTTATCTTTCCTTGTAACTTTTGATTGAGAAGAAATAGGGCTTTCATATTTGACATAAGCATTACTTGCAACAAGAAGTTTTATGAAAATGCAAGATTTTTCACCTTTGACCTTGACTTTCATGTTTGACCTAATTTTAACTTTGGTGATTACTTTTAAATGACGTGTGATTAGAACGTACATATGTGCTGGAAGGAAAAAGATCCCTCCCTGCTCAATAGCTCTGAGTGCTGAGTATACAACAAAATTTGCAGCTATATCTGTGAATTCCCTCTTTCTGTGTTCCTACTAAATGAATTTTACTGTATACATGTATAAAATACATGCTCTATCTCTTCCCATTCAAAGTTATGACCAAAGTTTAAAGTTTTTGTGGCAGACAGACTGACTATAAATGAGATTTAATGTCTCCTCACTTTTGACAAAACAAGGGACAGAAATACTGATGCAGTTATATAATTCTGATCAATATACAAGTATTTAAGATTCAATAAAATAATCTGAAGTTTAATTCTTTGAAACGGTGAAGATAAATACTATATTGAAGAAATGGGGTCAAGGTCAAAAGAAAGGTCAAAGTTAAATGATATTGATGTGGTTGTACGCGTTTGATTAAAATATCTTGTTTCTTATAGATATGGAAATCATTTAATAAATTTAATAAAGTGGAGTCAAGGGCACTGGAAAATATGTTGATGACATTGAATAGTTTTTATTTAGTATGTATCAGCAAATGAGGTTTGCTAAAATTATCCTTAAATTGCCCTGAATAGCTCTCATAAGAATGTATCGGTATGTATAGGAGATTTGATATTAAAAATTATTTAAATAGTTCTTTGAAACTGAGCTTGAAAATGAGATAAAAATTATTTGAATAGTTCTTTGAAACTGAGCTTTAAAAACTATACAGCATGATGGAAGCTAGGATGAAGACAGAGGGGCCGAAAGATCCTTAGGAAAGGACAAATACTCTATGGCACCATATTCAAAACCAGGCATAACAAAGATTGTCAGCACCCCTTTCTTAAGTCTATATGCGAGTTCATTTCTTTAATAATTATATATAACAATTTGACAGGATACACAATGAAACTTCTCTGCCTTTAGAGGGAGACGTTGCCTTGTTCAAGAAGTTCAACGACATGTTTTCTAACTGGTTACAAGGTTGTTAACTTGTAACATTTATCCAAAAATGTGTGTAGTTACATGTCACTAAGATAATTAATACAATCATGTAGTTCTCTGTTAATCTACCCTAATTGGCATGTTTAATTACAGAAGTACATCATGGTTTATTCAGTGTGATAAAAGGAAGGGTTTTCTTTTGTGATTTTACACTAAAAATGGTAATATTTGCTTAACCCTATACTTGAACTCTTTTAATATCGAAAGATTATCATATTTAGCAAACACATTATCTTTTATATTTTTTCCTGGTGTGTACTTCTTTACTTGGCTCTGGTTTCCTGTAGATATATCTAAATTTACCAGTCACATAGGAAAAGGGCCCATACGGAAAAAAAGGGCAAACAAACTACTATAACAAACTACTAACAAACCACTATGGTTTGAAAGTAGTTTAATAGTATAGCAAATCACATGCAAATGAGCTAACAAACTATACTCTAACAAACTACTATCAAACCACTCTAACAAACTACTATCAAACCACTCTAACAAACTACTATCAAACCACTCTAACAAACTACTATCAAACCATTCTAACAAACTACTATCAAACCACTCTAACAAACTACTATCAAACCACTCTAACAAACTACTAACAAATCACTGGTAACAAATCCATCAGCAAAACACTAAATTTGAATTTTCCTTTACAAATTCACAAGTCTTTGAAAACACCTAAAACAGTCACATTTTGAAATATTCAACAAGTCTTGTTTCAGAGTATTTTAAATTCCAGGATTGACAAGTTTAGCCAATGCAAGTGCAACATTCCAACATGTTTTGTTTAGGAGATGCAATTTCAAGTCAACGTCCATGTACATCTCACATATTCTCTTTCATGTTGCATGTGCACATCTTCATAGTATTTTTCACCAAAAAAATGTTCTTCAAGCCTTCCCATAATCCAATGCATAACTGATCTAAACTAGTATAGGAATTATAGGTCAATCTGAAAAGAAATAAAAACCAGAAGCTAATAAAAAACATACACATCCACATGCATTCACAGAAGGTTATTTTAGTCCAGCCTTATTTTTGGTAAAAAGGAACTTCATAACATGCATTAAATACCTCTTCTGTATCCAGATCCATCTTTTGATAATGTTAATTGCTGCTTTTTCCAGTCAGGGAACTTACAGAATGATACTAACAATTTGAATGTCCCTTCACCAGTTCCTTTGTTTCTGACCTGCTTGGTGGTTTGAAAATTGGCGCAAATTGCTAACACCGGATGTAAAGATTAAGCTGTTCTTGGAAACTTCTACAATTCTAGATAATTCAACCCTAAACATGTCTGTAAAGTAATTTCCCATATGGCAAGATTCAAATGCTATACTAAGAAAACACTGTTGCAAGATACCAAGTCTAAAGAAATCACAATCAGCAGAAATGAAAGACTAACAAACCACTTTACTTATTTTTAGAAACAGTGGTTTGTTTGTGTTTCATTAAATGCTATACTATCAAACTACTTTAACAAACCACAAAAATATAGTTTGTTGGTAGTTTGTTGATGGTTTAATAGTATAGTTTGTTTAAAATCTTTTCCGTTTGGGGGGGCAAAAAATCTTGACAAAAAATTTTTAAATATACATAATAATAAAAGGTTAAATTATCGCAAATCCTTTTAAGAAGGGGGGGGATGGGAACTTTTTTCACCAACCAAATTTTACTACTATTGGATACCACATTACCATGATTTACTATTTTGCAAGAAAAAGGGATGTCAGGCATTCAATAAATAAAGGAAAATTTTAAATAATAAAGTCTGTCTATCTGTCTGTCAGTTAGTCTGAAATATCTGATGTTTTCCAGACTTTTTCACTTTTTAAATTTTCAAGGGTTTTTCTCAATTTTTTCCTAAGACCTTGCAGATATTCAGCTGAATGTTGACATGTGACTTTACCTTGATGAGCTATAGATCAAGTTTGCATTTTGTTACGATCAATGATTTTTGACGGAATTATGGGACTTTCCATTTTTATTAAACAGGAACCAGATTATATTTTCCGGTATGGGACTTGTATTGCTAGTGCAATGCTCTCAGAATGCTCGTTTTTCTTTCCTTAACATTAGCAAAATACAGCTATAAGTTAACTTTATGCATTCAAGATTTATCTGCACTGGTGTCAGACCAGACATTTTCAATAGCCACTTTTACAAGAAATTTAGGCCTAATTCAGCATCCAAGGCAAGACATTTCTACATATTACATAATACCAACTAAAAGTACCTGGTCCCTCACTGATATACAGAAAATTAAATATGTTGTACTAGGTGAGCAGTTTTTGGAACCACTGTAGCCAATTATACAAACATCCATTCCAGATGCAACGTCAATGTAAAACAGCACAAGTAGCCATTATAAATATAGAATGGACCTATTCCAAACATCGACCATACTTTTCATGAAAAAAAAATGTTAGATGCCGTAAATCTGGCTTCACCACTTAAGTAAGCAATCTAAGCTAAGTCTAAATCTTAAATTTAAGTAAAAATTCTGTCTTAATTTTAAGATAGTTTCATCATGTAAGAGTCAGATACTGTAAATGTATTTTATTTGGCATGTACCATATTTGGCGGAAGTTGGTTTTTAAACAAGTTAGCGTAGCTTTGAATTAGCGCTTTCTGAATATGCTTTGTATGAATATATGAAAACAAAACATTTAGCTATGTACTTTACTTAATGGATGATATTTTCCGCGAAAGGCGCTAAATAGAATACAAACCCAAATATAATACGTTTACAGTATAATATATATATATGCTTCTCTGGTCCAGCTAGAGTCTCCTGGTTTTTGACCTCTTAAAACTTAAATCCAGGATACTCAGAGTTTCATGCACTGAGAGAGTTACTTAAAGCGTGTTTAAAATAAAAAGACAGTTTCATCATTAAAAATTTTAATTACTTTTTTTATGATGTGACAGATCCACAACATGTATCATTGAATGACCTGCCCTTTAAAAGCAGACAAGAAAGGGACTATCCAGGACAGCCCATGACATGACAGCAATATATCAGTGTAAATAACAACTAAGTATCACAAAATCTGTCTCCTTAACAATTCAAAAGATGCAGTCCTCCAACTACATACAATAATCCACACTCTTATACATGGCAGCTTTTTTTCACATTAAAATTTCGCTTTACATGTATTGCACTTCACAGCATTGTCTTTTTGGGGAATTGGATTAAACTACACAAGAAAAAACATATCAACAAGATATACATACAATTCAAAATTTACAGATATATAACAAGTCACTACATTTAAGTTGAGCACCAACTTTGTCATCTGTAGGTTGGCTTGTTTAATGATGACTTCCTTAGATAATTATTACAATGTCTAATTTACAAGCTGAATATCAAAGACAATAAATTCAGGAAATCTTTCTGCATCTGCCACAGGTTTCTGTGTCCCTTTTATTTCCACACTTTAATTTGTACTTGTGGTGTACTTATGGTAAAGGACACAAAGACCAGTGGATTGTGTTGCAACTAAAATTTTATTCTTGTAATTGTGTTTGACATTCAAAATTAGTGTTTTCTTTAAGGCTGTTTGTTCAGTCACAAACCATTCTTCAAATACTCATAAATATTCATAACAAAATGCTCCACATCACCAATTCAGAAATAAAGCTGGTAGAAAGTATTACTTTTTTGTGTATCAGTAAATTCCCTCAGAGATAAAATATTTATCATATAGAAACAAGACTGCAAAAGGCTTATCAGAGTACATAAAAAAATGTTACAAGAATACACTTGTAAAAACAGAAAAAAAGACATCCACTGTACTGTTATTATATTCAAAATAAAAACGAGACATACTCCAACAAACCTGATTCAAGATTGTGATCATGATGACAATTCAGTATATACAGATGTTATCTTCTAATGCAAATTTCTATAGAAAAAAGTTCTTTTGGTCCAAATACATTCAGTTTTCAATAACTTTAAACTTTTTGCGTACCTATTTTATCTTTACTATAACTTTATGAGACAGTCTTTATATTTCTTTCCCGTTACATTTCATAACATATTTCGATATTTCAAATTGCAAATAAAAATTCAGGGAAACCCTTCAGTTATCAGCACACCTCTAAATGATACTGTATTTAAAAAAGCTATAGTCATCTTAAATTTAGATCGATATATCCAAAAAAAAAAATTTTCCCCTGTAAACTGCATAGAGTGAAGCTGCCAAGGCTTTCTTAAAGTAAGGCTAACCATGAAACTTTGGTAAGTCAATTTGCAGAGCATCACCTTTCAAACATGTATTCCCCTATCATACAATACTGAATAATAACATCAAAGACATTAAAATTTTCAGCATGCAAGAAATTTTTTGTTGTTTTTATTCCTGCTTGTGGGTCTTTACTTTATATTATTTTTTTATTTATTATACAATAGCTTTCCTGTCAATATAAAAATATATAGACAACACAAACCAAAACTAATCTGAGCAAAGATACTGCGAGTGTCAATCAATTTAACCAAATATAAACCACATATTTGTGTCTGACTGGTATCTTGGACCATACCTGATTTCAATTTATTCATCTGCTGTATCATACTTTAAATTTCCTTATTCATAACTAATAAAATAAAAACATTTTTAAAATCATTCTAATTTTCTCAATTGATCTTTATCAATTTTATTACATTTATATTGCAGAAGGAATTTTAGTTTCATAGAAGCATCATAAAGTATTTTGGTGCAACAAGAATCTGCAAGTAGTTTGCTTTAAATGTGCAATGCAATTTAAATGGCTCATCTATATGAAAGAGACATTACATTCCTAAAACCTGTAGCTCAAAATAACACAATAAAAGTAAAATGAAAATCTGCAAAATGTGGATAGAAATTTATAAAATTGTGCATTAATTACTAATATTCTTTAGTTATTCAATAGATCATAAACTATTTACAGAGACTGAATTATATAAAGAAAACATAGGTAATCAGAGATTACAGAGCTCACCTCAACGAATGTTGTCTTTAAGTAAGGCAAAGTCACACAATTAACCAACAAAAAGTGTACATTCCAGAAATGAAAATATTTAAGCAATTTTGATCGAATACATTGAAATAGACCTACATAAAAAATTTAAACTAGTTGTTCATGAAAATGTAATTAAAATTAAGCATCTGAAACAAATTTGAGAGTTTACATCTCCTGATGCAACATTTGTGCAAGTTTGGTTTGGTTTATACAATGTTATATAAGCCTTCAAGTTTTTTGGTAATTGACCTGCACCCATAACTTTTACCTGGTCTATTATCTGAAAAAATGTATGTCGAATTCAGCATCCAAAGTAAGTCCATTAGTGTGCATCCTAAGATGTATCGTCCATGCAAGTTTGCTCATTATAGGGCTCATAGTTAATTGGAAATGATACATTCATCACAAACTAACATTTTCACTCATCCACAAAATGTAGGTCAGATTCAGCATCCGAAGCAAGCCTGGTAGTATGCATCCTTAGATGTATCATCCATGCAAGTTTGGTCAACATAGGGCTTATAGTTACTTGGAAATGAAACCTGCACCAAAAACTTTAACTTGTTCACTCAACCAGAAAATGTAGGTCAGATTCAGCATCCGAAGCAAGCCCGGTAGTATGCATCCTTAGACGTATCATCCATGCAAGTTTGGTCAACATAGGGCTTATAGTAACTTGGAAATAAAACCTGCCCAAAAAAATTTAACCTGTTCACTCAACCGGAAAATGTAGGTCAGATTCAGCATCTGAAGCAAGCCTGATAGTATGCATCCTCAGATGTATCATCCATGCAAGTTTGGTCAACATAGGGCTTATAGTTACTTGGAAATGAAACCTGCACCAAAAACTTTAACCTGTTCACTCAACCGGAAAATGTAGGTCAGATTCAGCATCCGAAGCAAGCCCGGTAGTATGCATCCTTAGATGTATCATCCATGCAAGTGTCAACATAGGGCTATAGTTACTTGGAAATGAAACCTGCACAAAAAAATTTTACCTGTTCACTCAACCGGAAAATGTAGGTCAGATTCAGCATCCGAAGCAAGCCTGATAGTATGCATCCTTAGATGTATCATCAATGCAAGTTTGGTCAACATAGGGCTTATAGTTACTTGGAAATGAAACCTGCACCAAAAACTTTAACCTGTTCACTCATCCGGAAAATGTAGGTCAGATTCAGCATCCGAAGCAAGCCCAGTAGTATGCATCCTTAGATGTATCAACCATGCAAGTTTGGTCAACATAGGGCTTATAGTTACTTGGAAATGAAACCTGCACCAAAAACTGCACCAAAAATGTTAACCTGCTCCAAAAACATTAACCTGGCCATTCCTTTGCTGAAATTGCAGCATCTGAAACTTTGACTGGTACAATGAAACACATTAGAAGCATCTTCCATGCATGTCTAATCAATATAGGACATAGAAGTACTTAAAAAGAAAACTGCTCCAAAAAACTTAACCTGGGACGCCAACGCCGACACCGACGCCGAGGGTATTACATAAGCTCCCCCAACTTCGTTGAGGTGAGCTAATTATAAAAAGCAGACCCCTATTTCCTGTTGAATAAGTAAGCAAAAAAGAGAATGATTTAGAAGTATTAATTATGTCTTGAAATGCACAAGTCATTTAGTCTGTCTATAAAGCATCACATATCTGGTTTTGACACATCACTGGATACAATACACAGTATTATACACCTATTCATTTTTCATGCTTTCACTTTCCTTCCATTAATAACGAAAATTATCCTTAAAACTATCTATCAATTTAAAATGCACTTCTGCATATCAATTATGCAATTTTGTCGAATGTACCTGAAAACAACTGCTTTATTTTTATCATACAATTTGTTCCAAATATCTTTTTTTGTTGTTGTTTTTATCCAGACTTCACTGGCTTTCAGAAGTATTTCTCTCTGATCTAATTCAAAGCTACTCCAGTTTGGCTGATATGATTGCAGATACATACAAGTTCTGTAGCTGTATTATTATGAAGGAATGGTGTTGCAGAAAATCATCATTATTTAAATCAATTGTGTTCATTTCAGAACATTAAAATCTTACAATCTTTTAAGTTTCTCAATCACCTAGGCAGCAATTTCACTTGAATTAAGATCAACAAATAAAAACAACTTAATTCATCACTATATAAAAACACATTTTCACACATGGTGATTGAAAATGCAATTTTTTTAAAAACAATATACTTCTCTAGAAAAACGTCAAAAATCAATAATATAGACAAGATATATACTGAATAAAAGAGGTGCAGGAAGGGCGCTGACTGTCAGTCGTAGAACAGAGTTAATGAACGAAGTGAAAAGCCTCTGGCTGTAAAATGTGTCCTTTTTTGTTATGTGATCTAAAAGGACTTAATCATTCAAGAGTTCTTCTGCCAATAACACTGAACAACTGACAAAAACCGGGCCCAACTCATCTCGCATCAAGGAAGCTAGCATTGTATTGACTTATAAATCACTGCCTATGTCTAACGTAGTGAAGCCACCATTACTAGCTCTTTCATAATTATGAAATTGCATCTAGTTCCGAAAATAACATTATTATATCTATTTCACAAATTAGTTTACAATAACTGCTCAGAGAATTTGGTTTGTACTGGCTAATTTGCTCTTTATGTACATTATTTCTTTACAAATAATCATATTGATTTTTATATTAAGACTGTTTTGATTATTTTTAACAATCCTTATTTGGTTATACTTGCACATTAATCCAGAAATGGTAATATTATGCATGATCTGAACTTTCTAACAATTCAGAATTAATGGTACTGGAAAGATTTTCTATGAAATTCTAGCTGTTTACATTGAATTCCTATTTCATTTTACTTCTTGTTCCTTTTTGTGACTTTGTAAATCAATGCCGAGATGTGTCTGTAGATGCTCCCTGAAAATCCTTCAATCACGTCCCCTCTATATATTGTTATCACAGACTAGCTATAGTTAAAAGTCAATATGTAGTTGAGTCCGTGGCAGACTGGTCAGTGTTGACGGAACACGATCCCTGCCCAGCACTCCCCAGTGTCGGATAAAAGAAGAGAAGATAATGAAGATGAGACGTCACACTATAACACAGCAATTACTACAGTTGCTCTCACCACTTTTGTCTTTCTTTAACTGTCCTAGAAAATAAAGGAGAAAAAAATGATGGCATTCATTTCTGTCACTTTGTGATTCATGGGGCTGTCATTTGTATTATTTGTGTAATTACATATAGTTCAGCAAAAATATTCTGAAGTACAAGTCCTATAATCTCAAGTCTGACCTCGACATATAACTTACATGTCAAGGTCTCAGTATACTTTCTGCACTTAAGTGAGATAAGACCTACTTATTTCCATTTCATCAACAAATTTTGTGCACTTACAATTGCATTACATAAGCTAGTCAAGGACTTTTAACATCCAAAGCTACACATATTTCACCCTCAGAGAACAAATCTCAATAACTTTTACAATCATATTATAAATTACTCTTATCTCACTCTTTATTTTCTTGTTTCATCATAAATTTCTAAATAAGGTACGATAGCCTTGTTTGATAATAAACAATGTGATATTTTAGAGATTTTTTAACAGTGTTGATTTGATGAACTTACTAGCTTTGAAAGTGTGTGTATAGTGATAAGTGTGTTCATTCTTTACCAATTGTCTGACCAGTTAACATTTTCCATCTATCCATCTGTTACACTTGGCAATTATTTTCATCTGAGAACATAGGGGTATCATTTTGTGAACTCTGTGCTACAATGCTAATCGAGTCATTTTGTTCTTTTTGAATTTCAAAAGATTTGTTTAAAGATTTTTAAAAATTCTGTATTCTCATTATAAATTTTTCATATTTTGAACAAATTTACTTGTTTGTTGAAGCACTAAAAGAAACTGAAATTGAAATCTGCACTAGTTGAAAGTGCTTGCATAATTATACATGTATAACCATTTGTCACTCTTGAGAAGGTTTGGAAGATTTTTTTCCTTTATATTTCCATGGAAAACTTTGGTGCACAACCTAAAGTTGCTTGCATAATGGCTTATTACTATTCTTGAGAAGAAAAATTTCAAAATTTTTTCTCATTGTATATTCCAATGTAAACATTTCATTCTTTAAAATAGCATAATTCTATCCCACTTTGGCCAAGATATGAAACTATCGAAACATGCCTGCATGTTAACATGACCATGAAATCTTGAGGAAAAAATTAAGATTTTTTCCCCAACAAATTAACTTCTAAAACTTTGATCACCTGTTCTTGACCTACCCTAATCCATGATCTGAACAAACTTCAATTTATACTATGTCAAAAATCTTTCGTGTAAATACCATGGCCCAGTGATTCTTCAGAAAAAAATTGGGAGCCAACCCTATTTTGCCAAGTTTGATTGTAATTTGCAAAATGTTCTAAGGAAGAAAAACATGAAAAAGTTAAAACAGTGCCACTGACAGACAACAGACTAACTTTCAGACAGAAAAGTTCTTTAAAACCTTTGGCTCATGGGTTAAAATGTTTTCTTTGAGACTCTTTGAATCTAAATAGTACTTGTACTCTTATCATACTTGTACTCACATTCAGCAGAGAATACAGTATACATACCTTGATTGTTTGGCTCTGGTAAGTTTTCTCGGGGCACCAAATGCATGACAGTTGTCTTCCCTTGTGGTAGTTGCAAAGCTGCAATGATAACAACAGAAATTTTAATGTGTCCTACTTAATCATCTAGTATATGTATTTAGTCAATCAGCATCACTGCAAAGAAAAAATATATCAGAATCTTCATTTAATATTTACATTATATCAACCATTTATAGTTAGAATTTACAAAATTCTTCAAAAAAATTAATGACAGAGAATGTAGTAGTTGCTACACTTGCACATGATTTGTCCTACTAAATGTATAATGTTTAAGCGTAGATTTTGTAAAATACAAGTTAAGCTGCTTCTCTTCATGACTTCAACTGAAGTACTGAATCTAACTTTCTTTATTATAAGCATTTTTATCCATTATATAATCATTTTTTTTCCAATTCTACTCAGTCTGTAAGACTCCTAGGGAAGTGTTTGATTAATAACGTGAGGAATCTCCTACAAACCAAATTAAGATCTCTGATCTTTTTAGCACTACCACTAACCACTTTCTCCCAGTGGGACCACCATAAAAATATAGCCAGCTCTGGCCCAGAATGAGAGACTGTCATTCGATTGCTTCAGCTGATGCTGCTTTTTATTGGAACTTATAAGAAGTTCTGGTGTCTTTGCCTGTTAGGTGCCCCCAGGGTGAATCCTGACATCTGATTTTACTTTGCGATTACAACTATTCTGGCTTGATGCATGTATTACCCTACTGTAGCTATCCAATCAATATACCCACTGAATACACACCAGGATGAAATCAATAGCTGTATTAGGCTTCATCTGGTCTTGTTACTTTTGCATAAAAGCGACCTCCTAGGATTATTAACTAAAGCATTAAAATTTTATATAAAATTTGCTTCTCTCCACCCACTGACAATTGACCTTATTATTACAGCTTATTACCAGTAATGTCAAAGTCACTCGCCCTAACAAGCAGCCAAATAATATTCAGTCTCTCTTTTCATGTTCGAATTATATCTGATAATGAATATTGTAATCATAAAGATCATTGGCCTTTAAAAATATTTTATGCATCGCATAATGCGCCTATGTAGGTCACAGTTATGAAAACTTAATGAACTTGGTTTACATTTCTGAAACTTTTTTGCTCTTAAAGAAAAATTATCTGCAATGCATTTACATACACTTTTTATATATGTGTAGTATTTTGGTTTTATAATACATTTACATGTACTTAAATCCTCACAATTTTTTGTTTAAAAATGTTAACTAAAATTCATATATTGTGGACATTTCAAATTGTCTAAAAAGACTCCAACAAAACTTTCTCATATACCGTATAGAGGGTATTTTTAGCAGGATGCTAACATTGGCTTTTTTTAGCGTTTCACATAATTATTGGTATACCTTTGAGTAAGCAAAATATGAAAGAAACCCGCTATATGGTAATTTGGCTATGGTTCTTTTTATTTTGCCTTTAATAATACAATGTGTTGAAGAAAAGTTTTTAAAAGACCATTAAAACTTTTCATTAAAACATTCTATTCATATAGGTAAAATAAAAAATATACAAATAGAATTGAGAAAAATGTGTTACCTCCTAGTGTTACATTTCCATGTAGGAACCTTCCTTGATAAATAAGTCGTAGAATATTACTGCCAGGTAAACTCTCGTCAGCCCATTCTACAAAGGAAACATCTCAGAGTACACTCAAAAAAGAACAAATTTCAACAGATAACAATCTAATCAGGATACTTTGTTCTTTAATGTAGACCTTCTTATTTTAAGTATTAGAAAAAGTATTTTATAAATGAATGTCATGTACATGAGTTCAAGGGAGTAAAGAATAACCAGAACTGTCCAAACGGGACAAAATACCCCCCGCTGGGTTTTTCAGAAGTAAGTTTTTCCTTAATAAAGATATGTATCAAACCTGAATTATGAAATTTTTCTTCCAGTGACCTTGAACTTCCCCAAATGACCTTGGGTCAAGGTCAAGACACACCCTTGGGTCATGGGCAATCTTTGTGTGAAATGAGAACCTACCAAGTTTATCCATAAGAAAGATATGGACTAGACACGAATTATGAAATCTTTTTTTCCAGTGACCTTGAACTTCTCCAAATGACCTTGGGTCAAGCTCACGACACACCCTTGGGTCATGGGCAATCTTTGTGTGAAATGAAAACCTTACCAAGTTTATCCATAAGAAAGATATGGACTGGACATAAATTATGAATTTTATTTCCAGTGACCTTGAACTTCTCCAAATGACCTTGGGTCAAGGTCATGACACACTCTTAGGTCATAGGCAATCTTTGTGTGAAATGAGAACCTACCAAGTTTATCCATAAGAAAGATATGGACCTGACACGGATTATGAAATTTTTCTTCCAGTGACCTTGAACTTCTCCAAATGACCTTGGGTCAAGGTCATGACACACCCTTGGGTCATGGGCAATCTTTGTGTGAAATGAGAACCTACCAAGTTTATCTTTAAGAAAGATATGGACCGGACACAAATTATGAAATTTTTCTTCCACTGACCTTGAAGTTCCCCAAATGACCTTGGGTCAAGGTCATGACACACCCTTAGGTCATGGGCAATCTTTGTGTGGAGTAGTAGATTCTAATGTCCCTCTGTAAGAAAGATATGGACCTGACACGATTGCACAGACAGACGGATGGACGGACGGACAGCTAGACGGACAAGGTGATTCCTATATACCCCCCCAAACTTCGTTTGCGGGGGGTATAACAATCAAGACTGTGAACCATTCAATTAATTGATTCTTATTTATATATAAGTGGAAATTTGACTTTCCTTTCACACTTTGATATATAACATTTATAAGAGTAAATTATCTTGATTGCAATAAAATAAAAATTGAAATGAAAATGCTTGACTAAGGAGATACCGGGTAGAAGCACTAGATATGCGACTTTCCCTATCTTTACCAGTGTCATTGTTCTACAACATCAGGTTCTACTCGGAAGGTCAATGACACTGGATTACTGATAAATATAAAGCCCAACCTAAAGCAAAAACTTCCTAAAGCTCTGAATAACAATTATTCTGAAAAACTGATTAAAGACTAAAACAAACTTTTTCACATGTGTCTGTCTATAACTCTGCTCGATTTTTCACACTGCTAACCGGTTGTAGTAAAAAGTTCATATATTCATTTTCAAATTATAGTGTGAAAAACTCTTTTGAACTTTCTTTCCTTGGTTTTGTTGTCATACAATGATGTTGCAATAATTAGTTATATCAAAGTGTGCTATTAATTAATCACCTCCTATCTCCACGATACAATACAAAATACCCATTCTGATAACTGTCACACGAAATTCTATTCTCTCTCTCTATTTCCAAATCCCTGTTCACAATTACACTGTGGAAGACAACCCCAGCTATCATGTTCCTTTCTACGTCTATCAGTCAATGGCTACACGCTTATTGTGTTACAAGATAGGGCTGACATCCAACAATGCTTTCCAAATCACTTGACAGACCTTGGTGTTTGACCCATAGATAAGCACTATTGCAGCAAAATCCAAGTGATCAATACATCGCATTTATAAATGCTGAAGCAAAAGGGACTGATTATATTACATCTCCCAACCTTGTTCAATATTGCCTCTCCTAAACCCTATTGTATTGGTGTGCTGACATTATTTGCCCCCTAAGGATTGCAGAGAATGAATTAATAAGCTTCTACTTTAATTCTGAAAATGCTTAATCATGTTGTCACTACTTACTTAATGAAATAATCCATCATTCTTCCTTCATTATATCTGTTATTTAATGTGAAAACTTGCACATCCTAGTAACCCATGCTATGAAAGTCTCATCCGATACCTTACCTTCAGCCCCTCGAAAATACAAATCTTACTTCTGATGTCCAACCCAGCAGCAATCTTCTACATGTACTTCAATTAATCATCATTAAAAGAATAATTTTCTTTCCCCTAGAGTCCAATTTTTTCATTTCATGTTTATAGCTCTTTTTAACAACTTTTATCTCCTCTCTGGAAAACCATTAATGAGAATAACAGCATTTCCAGAATTTCTCAATAAACCTCACACACTAAAACAAGAGGCCCTTTAAAACATTCCCATTAATTTTCATTAATTGTAATCATTTACCCTTGACAGAGGGTGTGGCCCTTTCATTTAACAATCCTAAATTTCTTAACACAAAGATGCTTTGCAACGAGTTTAGTTGTAACTTGGTTGGTCCAAGTAGATTTCGAAAATTTGAGAAGCTTACTGTTGTCGAACAACTTATGACATGGAAGCCTATGGCTCAGTGAGTGAAATAAAAATAATGGGAACTGTCTGAGTTCATTATATTTCATTAAAGATCAATTTTGAACTTGAGCCAGCCATGAAATTAGAATATTGGTGAACAAGATGTGATTGTGAACCACTGATGCCCCTATATGGCAACATAGCAAAGATGAAACTTTTCTCAAATGCAAATTAAATATGTTGGTACCCAGAGTAAGGTCTTCTCACAAGTAATACAATTATGAAATATGAAAGCCCTATTGCCATCTGTTCAAAAGTTATGGCCAAGGTTAAATTTTTTAAAAGTGGGTCAAACTCCAAAGTCAAGTTCAAAGGGTCAAAGTTGTTGGTATCCAACGAAAGGTTTTGTCACAAGGATAAAAAATGTGAAGTATGAAAGCCATAGCCCTAACCCTTTAAAAGTTATGGTCAATGTTTGTTTTTATACATTAGGTCAAGGTCAAAAGGTCAAAGTTGTTGGTATCCAATGAAAGGTCTTGTCATAAAGAACAAATATGTGAAGTATGAAATTCCTAGTATCTATGGTTCAAAAGTTAGGGCCAAAGAAAAAGTTTGGAATTTTTGTGTAAAAGTGTGTCAAACTCTGAGGTCAAGGTCAAAAGGTCAATTTGGTGGTACCAAAAGAAAGGTCTTATCACAAGGAATACATATGTGAAATATGAAAGTCATAGTTCCACTATATCAAAAGATATGGGCAAGCTAGGTTAAAGTTTTTGCAGACAAACAGCTAGACAGACGGACCGACACAACAAAAACTATGTACACCTGAATCTTCGATTACGGGGGGCAAAAAAAAGTTTTACTAATGACAGAACAAGGTAAGTGTACATTGATTTACATATCAATAACATCATAATTTATTGGTAAATTTGCATTTTGTCAAAAAAAAAGGATTCCCATTAAAACCCTTGAAAATTAATGAAAACCACAGTGGTCTCTCGTTATTTCCTGGACAAAGACAAACATGACAAAAATAAAATTTCCCCCTGTGAAGGAAAGACACAAGCATCCTTTTCTCTCTAATTATTCGCTGCACTAAAGCTTATCTGACAAAATTTAATCCATACAATTAATATATTCCACTTGACGACGGCTGTTACCTGAAGGCCAGTTCCTATATACGGACTCTGTTATATCTCCCGCGGAGTCGTTAGGGGAGAACAGGTACTCCTTTGTTTTTCCACTCACCAAAATCAAACGTAAATTGATCTACAAAAGAGTGAAAAAATATTAGAAATATATAGCCAGTGCATCCTATTTCAAATTTGACAATTTAGTCTCTATAATTTTTGTTAGTCAGAAGTCTTGTGAGATTTTAACTCTAGTTTATGTCTATATGATAAATCTACTAATTTTATCCTCAAGGAACCTATTGCTTAAACATTCCTTCGAAGTTTAAAAAAACAAATATTTGAAATCTTTGGTGTTATCTCAGACAGAAAACAAGTTCCATAATTAAGCTAGTGTGCTGTAGATCAAACATCCTTTATCATCATTCTACTTTCTTATAACAATTGAAAATTTGAGTGTTAAACTTGGACTAGTGTCCTGACCTGACACAAGCAGTAAAACAATAAAAACATTGCTTCAAGATATGTAGATGTTTTAGTAGGTCCCTCAAGTTGGGGGCCATATATCTGATACAATTACTTGTCCTTAGTACATGTTTAATGGTGTCTTTGACACAAGATATGTATTGAATCATTTGCAATATAACAGCATGCTTTCTTCACAAATTATTACCGGTAATATTTACTTTTTTCCCCTTTGAGTGCATGGAACAAATAAATATGATATACATATGTCACTGTTTTAGCTCTCCCATGATATATTTATTTTTTCCCCCAATCAAATGCGCTGTCCTTAATCTATATTTTCATCTCCTGATACAACCATCTACAGAAAGTAAATATTTTGAGAGATATATATTTGATCTAGAAGACAAACACAAAAAAGATTTCCCTCTGAGATTAATGACACCTCATTTGTTTTTGAGATGTAGATCATATCATAAATATTACCTTTTAACTACAGAAAAAATTATTAACTTGTCATCCTATAATTTTGATTAGAAAAGCTTACTAAGCCTTTGGATCAGAAAAAAAAATTAAAAAATATATACTATGTATCTCTTTGTTTTACTTCCTCCGCAATCATGCACCCTTTATACACATAAAACATATTTCACTGGAATTGGCACCTCACATAATGGGACAGGCAGTGTAGCACACCATTCCATGTCTAACTTGTTTAAGAACATAAATAATATAATTTCAATGCACAAAAATAACTGACAATACTGTATATCTGATGATTGGTCTTACACAAAAAGACTGAACAAAATCAATATTTACTATAGCAGTCCTGTTCATCTCTTCATTACAAAAAATAATGTAGGTTTAACATGAACACATCTGTTTTAGTGAGTAGCATGAGTGGTTGTAATAAGAGAAGAATGATGAAATTAAAGCCTCACAGCTATATAAACTATACGGAGTTAAATACTACCTAGTGACAATCTATCTCCAGCATCAACTGTCTGTTGCCATGGAATTTTACATCATCACTCTACAAATCCATCCTCAGATAATGACGATACTTTATTTGTTTACAAATGCCCTCTGAGAAAATCCATTGAAAAATGCATCAATTTAAAAATTTAACACCACAGTTGAACATTAAATTTTAAACACATGGGTAAATGAGTGATAATTTTTAAAGGATTCTCCCTTTCTTCACATTAATAACCTGTGCAAAATTACCACACATATAATCAACAAAATAACCTTATTAATCTGCAGGGGTTTCAAACTCTCTTAAACTTCAGTAAATCTCGCTAAAGAAACCTCACTTTTAATCAACAAAAAGACAAGAGTCCTCAAGTGGGAATCAGATCTGCTCAAATCACTGTAGGATTCTCAGTGGGGAAGTAAATTTAAGCTACACTAAAATGATTGCATCAAAGAGCCTATTTTAAGTTGCTCTACAATTTAAAATGTTTAAATATATATAGTACATGCAGTAATAATAAATGTTATTACTGTAATATATTCAAGGTCCTGTCACTAGCTAAATTACTTATTCACTAGTTGTTTGGAGTGATTTCAAATGTACAAATCTATCCATATTATTATCCCATTTTTCCATCTATGCATCTACCTAGATGGTTTCAGGGCAGTGTGCCTTCTTCTAAAGTTTCAGATAAAGTTTTCACTGTCATCCATGTAATACGGTAAGTGTAAATTTCACAAAAAAAAAAAAAAAAAATGGTCCACTATTTGCTGATTTTCAGAAGTTTAAGGGATCTTTGCCCCTTGATCCCTTCCTTTCCACATATTAGACCCTATCCTTGATCCACTAGGGACCTTGGTGGTACCCAGAACACTAACCATTTAATAGTGACCCCTCTAAGGTAAAATCTTGGGTTAGCACCTGTCTTTATTTTATATTCATTCCAACACACAAATATAAAATGATACTGTGATAAGCTATATAGGTAAGATAAGCTAGCACTGTATCCTAAACAGTTAAAAACATTGAAGTTAATTTCAGAGCCACTGGTGCATTTAACTGAATTGATAATTTATAGGTACATTCATTGGAGACTGGAGAAAGGGAGTCGCAATTCAAAATGGTAAAATAACTAGAATGGGCTTTGCGTCAGGAATGGCATTATTGAGCTTTATAAAGCTTTTTGTCACTCACTGTAATTCTGAGGTGAAAACGCAATGATTTTAAGAGATCTGTAGATCCAATGAGAAACTCATATAAAATACATGGTTACTGTCTTGAAATATAAGCGATATTTGGGCGAGGGTAAGAAAACGTGATAGAGGGCGAGGCTTGCCGAGCCCAAATATCGCTTATATTTCAAGACAGTTATCATGTATTTTGTTTATCCTGCAACAAAATTTTACATTTGAACGTCCAAAACAAGCTATTTCCGACAGAATTAGGCACAACTCTGCAGTTGAAACTATGACGCCATGGAATAAACACTGCAATATATGTGACGTCACAATGCTTTTAAAACGTCCGAATACATGCACGAGGCTTTATTAGGGCAGTGACCGGATAAAGCTTTGGTTTATTAGGTTAACCTTTATTAGGTCAATGCAAGGGGCAGTTGCAGGATAAATTTAAATACTCCAGTAATTAACTGTTTGGAAACTAACAATTGGGACTTCAAAATCAGTTCAATACACCCATTGTCTTTGAGATGCTCATGTCTGAGATACCAAAGTTTGACTATACGATAACTTATATCTGCAATCAGGACCCTAAATACTAAGGGTGTCAATGCAGAATTCATAATTACTTCATATAGGAGTGCATGATGAAAAGAAAGCTATGCCTCTGAGTTATTCATTAACTTTATGCTCTGTCCCTATATGTGAATTTCACAATTATAAATTTTGTTTAAGATTTTAAAAAAAAAAAGAATTGTAAAAGCTTTAAATGATTCATACATTTGAAATAAATTTCTTTTATTCCCATAGCCTCAGCAATCTGACACAGGAGTTATATACCAAATTGATGAACACTTCCTACAGTAGTTTATTTACGACAGTTTCTTTGGTGGTCAAGTCCTGACAAATATTACACATCTAATTAAGTAATCTTAATCAGCAATCACTAATCAGTTGCACTGCATTGGCTGACAAATAGTACCTAATGTGTGAGGGGGTGTTTTCATAGTATAATTAAAAAGGCAGGTCAATTGCTTCAGAGCAAGTTAAATTACAGGGGGGATTTACAAATTCAAAAATTTACTGACAATACATAGTTGGCAGAATAACCTCTCCCTTCAAATCATTTAAACTGTGTGAGAAATGATGTGTAGTAGGAAAGGAGAAATGCACGAAGAAAACATATGGCTGGACCGGGAATCAAACCCGGGACCCCTACATTACTAGTCAGGTGCTCTAACCACTGAGCTATCCAGGCTGATATCCACAGTCTGTAAAGCCAGAACTTCTTCAGATGAATGATTAGCTAGACCATTTCATTTAAATACTCTTCAGTATCTTATCACATATTTTATATCCATTTTTTATGTCTCTGCTGCTAACCATGTACGTCAGAAATGGGAAAAGCTGTTATAATCTTTTTTGGTCAGTCTCTCCTTGTACAAGTCATGCAATCTCAGAAATTTGATGGACATGTCAAAATATATGGGCTAATCAGTCCAAGTCAGTTTCATTGAAACGCTGATTTAACCTCTTTCATTATTTAGCCATTCAGAAGAAGAGAGACTGCAAAAATTTCTTCTTGTTGCTGACATACTACAATGCAAAATGGAATGTCGAATACAGATTATGACACTGAGTCGACTTATTTCCATCAAAAACCAATGACAGTGAATCCACAGGTATCTATTAGGAAAAAGAATGCAATACTTTTCTCTTACGCAAAGTGACATTAAAATACGTCAAACATCTCATAACAATATGCCAAATACACAAACTGTGTACGGTAGTACACAACCATGGAGACTTCATCATATTCAGATAAAGAGTTCATCATGACTTCAGATAATGTAGTATGTACACCAAATATTAGTAGTGCCTAATGGTAAATGCTTTGTTTACAAGTCTCCTACCTGCATGGCTACTGATCAGCTGATTTGGATATTTAGATTGTCAAAACAATATTGATTAAAAACGTGTATAACCAAAATGTTTACCTTATCCAGAGGTATTCCTCGAGTTCCCATATCTTCCAGTCTGTAAATTATCGAAATACAAGACAAAAAAATTAAGAAACCAAGTAAACATTAATTTTGATTACCCGGTCCCATCATCATCACTTCCGTTAAATCAGGTGGGTAAGTAAACAATTAGTCATTCATGATAACGCTTAATCAAGACGCATACTGTTATTGAATGCATCTAAAGTAAATGTTTTACAAAATAAAGGCCTAAATAGTAAAATTTCGCTTCTATGGCGGCGAAGAAAAAAGTTAAGTACGGCAAGGGATTTTGGGTAATGATTTTTTTTCTTCGCGATTCAAGTGCATGCGTGAAAAAGTGGTTCCGTTTCCGGTTTCATGTTGGAAAAAAAGGAAAACATCAACAACTTGAACAAACAAAACTTTTCTGCATGTGTACGACTTTTTAAATGAGGTATCTGTAGTTTATTGATTAGAACATTATAATGCAAAGCTAAAGTCTCTGTAGAATAAGATTTTGCTTGTGTTGATATGCAGTTTGTCCATATTCTCAGCATATTGTATCGTCGTGTACCCTAAATTCGTCCGTACCCTAAATTCGTCCCCAAACTTCTCGAGACCAGCACGTTTCGAACTTGGTATCGATGACGTCATTTTTAGTTGTTATGACTAGTGAACATAATGATGCAACTTTTTCAGCAATTATTTTTCAGAATTTGCAGTTTAAACTAGTATTAAATCTAAATAAAATAAAAATACTTAAAATATCTGATTTTTCCTTAGGTCCATTTTTTATTGAAAGTGTACACGGCAGTTACGTTCCACAAAATTACTTCCAGATCAAATATTCCTTCATTTTATTATTTTATTCCTGTCATTGTATCGAATTACGTGCATGGGCTTTTAATTTAAGAATTTGATAAAAAGAAATCAACGCTCAAAAATCATAAGGATCCTATACACTGTCCACCTACGATTTTGACGTTACCTGTGTTTGGTTGACGTACTACGCGTCCATGCGGGTATCCGTAATTATTTCAGGGAAAAAAAATCTGTCATCACTGCAAATGATAAAGTCTTCAAAAATCAAAGATTTTAACAGTCACTTTGACTAACAGCTGTGAATGCTTCCAACAATAGAAATTCTGTTGGTACTACAAATTAAAACAATTTATACTGTGTTGCTGATTTTCCCTTTTCTTGTGTGTTTTGTTTTTTATCAAGTTTTATGTAATCTAGATTTTTTCTATACAGGAATTTTTTTATTGATACGGCAAATAAATAAAACCAAATACATTATATCAAAAACATTTCCCATACATAAAAATTTATTATACCACCCCATTTAAAAAAATCAATTTATCAACATGACCAAACATTGATGATCACATTGTTTGAATAGATCTACTTTTGACCTTGCCCTGTCGCCAGTCCTCATCCCCCCCCCCCCCCTTCTTGCAAAAAAGTTGGTAAGTGGTCAAGTAATCAAGAAGAAAATATTTTATTTCTACAAACCAAGAATTTATTTTATTGAACAGTCCAAACAGTTGTTTAGTTGAGCGACCAAAGAAGGTGTATTTTTGTCACAATTTTTACCAGTATGACAGGTGCTACGTGCATTGAAGCATATAACTAATCCAGCGGGCGTCTACTGGGTCGAACTTCACGATATATAATCAAGTAAAACAAGATCTTTTCTGTGAACTCTTTTATTTCTCATCTACTGCAGAGCTAGTGGATGAAAAGTTTTTTTTCCCTGTAACATGAATATTTCACACATTATTATAATAATTAGGTGATCAATTCAAGTCTACGCATTAAATTATAGTTTTCCTATTATTTTTTTTTCAGATTGTGCCAGACTTGTACTGTTCAAATATTTTGATTTTCTATAGGTTTTTGCCAGTATGGTCATTGAATTTTGGAAAATCTAAAATAAAACATTGTATAATTCGCATATCAGGTAATTTGATGAGCATACATGACATCGTTGACAATGTTAATCTGAAAGCACGTTCGTGTTTCTTTTTAATTTCGTTGAAGAAAACGGAGTCGGTAATAGCGAAGGCAGTTTAATTTTCTTAAATTGATTAAAAAAAATTGAATAAATTTTTTGCTTAGAAGAACTTTTTTACAATTTTTATTTTAATGATTTTCCAACCATTTTTTAATCACAAATCACGGGAAAACATATAGACCAATCATCTGCGGCCGTTTTTATCTGAAGGACGAAAATAGGGTATGGGTAATATTTTTAAGTGTAAAAGTTTGATTTTGTAGAAGAGTTCTAAAAATCTTGTGAGGAGTGGTAAGAAAAAATAATTTTCATCATTTAAACAGCAATTCCATTCTATAACTAGCACTGAAGTTTGTTTATCAATTTGCACGCGCTCGTTGTTACTATGACGTCAAATGTCGTAAGGGGACGATTTATGGGTACACTAGGATAACTGTTTAGCAGTTTGGCTTCTTTTCTTGTATTAATAAATACATCCCACTCACTAAAAGCATATTATTGATTAATAACCCATATAAGTTACTCCAAATTTTGATTATTTATTACCTTTTAACAATCTGTAACAATCCTGTATGGTCTGCAATCTGAATAAAAAAATTCACATAACATTCCATGAGCATTCATCAGTCTAGACGAACTCCAAAAACGGCGTTAACGGAAGTGAGAATTTCAGTCCAGAAAAGACTCCAAAAAACGAGTCCCGCGCATGCGCAGTTATACCAAAACACAGTGAAAAGTCGTGAAAAGTGGGCTCTTACAAAAAGTGCTTTTGCAAAAAATTGGATTACCTTACAATGATGTAAGTTCTCAGAAATGATTAATAATAAATGGTTTTATAGAACGTATTTGTTAGAATTTTGATTTCATGTGCAAAAAGTTTTTAATTTCAAGTCAAAGTTGACCAACTTCGAGGTTCAGCCAGACCTCGTACAAGTAGTATACAAAATACAAATTAAACAATCTTAATCTTATGAAAACATCTCTGTGGTTGATAATTTGATTGCAGTGACTAAGTTAGTCATTTTAGAACTACTTTTACTGATTTTAGAAGTTTTTTGTAAGTAAGGGACGCTGACGAATTTTCAGTTGTTCGAATTTCCTCTGTGTTTCATGTCTCTCGTGTACGAATGAATTTCAGCATGTTTAGAGCAGCAATGAGCAACTGCATTGTAAATACATCTTACCAATAATTAAAAAAGTAATGAATTGATGGTTTTAATCATAAATAAGAGTCGATCAGGTAACAGTTACATGATAATCCATTCAGTTTCCACATTTCCTCCGTTCGGTTGCTTTTTTGAAAAAAAGTTCACTTTTCAAGTTAGATCAATTACAAAGAAAAATAAACGTTTGGGAATTTAATGATAAAAGGGAAAATATATTAAATTGAACAATATAATATATATGATGTAACTGTTAATCATTGACTGAATGTTATACCCATTTGTAATATTATTTCGTCATATAATCCCGTATGACATCTGAATTATCACCATCGCTATTTACCTAATGTTATCACATATGAACAGATATAATCCTGAAAACATTTTTAGAATTATAATCTATCAGTTTAAGAACTTTAAAAAACCATTCTTTTAAAATTACGGTAAAAAAGTCTTCTCAAAACGAACCTGATAATATCTCTGCTCCGCCGCGAAAATTGTGCGGTTTTTCATAAAATAAATACGATCTAAGTGTCTTAGAAGTAAAATTTAAGCATCTTTATAGTAGGAATGGCATAAGATTTAAATCAAAGGGACAATAAATTAAGTTAGGAAATTAATTCTTACCGACTTTATTGAATCCGAGGTCCTATATCCCAAATCACTATTATGCAAGAATACAGAGCGATAAATAAGTCAATAACCACTAAATAATTTAATAAGTGCAATTATTTATTCAACAAAAATTAAAATCCAGTCACAGTTTACTAAATACAGCCATTATTCGGTCGTATTTGTGGAGAAAGCGAACGACAATCCATCGTTTGTTTACATCGGAAGCCATTTTGCCGCAATGCATGACGGAGCCAAAGACTTCTTTTTTGGAGTTCACGCCGTTTTTGGAGTTCGTCTAGACTGTTCATGTTGGGAGACCTTTAAAATGTAAACTAAATATGAACTTTATGAGTCAAATATATGTAGGACTCCAAATTGCGATGGGACTTTATAGTCTGATGATCACACCAAAGTCCGACGGTCTTTGCGCTTAACCCCGATGCCATGACATGCCAAAGTGCGATGGTGCGGAAAACAATTAACGTTTATGATGTCATAGTGCTACTGCACCAAACTGCAATGCCGCAGCATGCCAAGGTCTAAAATAAGCAGTGCTCCAAGTTGCGACTAAAATAGTCGCATTTGCAACCAAAAATTGGTTTTGCGACTTTAAATTAAAACTAAATCGCATTTTTTGAGAAAATTTGCACTGGCAACGTTCCATCATTTTATGATCAGGATTGAGATTTACGTTATCAAGATTTTCTATCAAGACAACGTTTGAATATAAATAATTTAACACGCTTTACAAAGCGTGGACTTAGAGAACGTAATGTTATGACAGCAGGATGCTGTAATAGTGAAGTTTGATAGAACCAGAGACGTATAAGCATAACGTCCCTGAAATAATGCATCCAAATGTTGTAAACATTCTAGAGTTTCTCTGACCTTGTTATTGAAGCATTTGGTCAATGGCTTGCATATCACAGACACAATTAATTAAGTGTTTTGGCGGCATTGGTAACGACTGTGTTATGGGTAAGATACATAGTAGTAAGAAAACATGACAAACAACTGGAAAAGTCCTGTCTTAACAACTGTCAAAGTTTATTTTCATTGTAGAATCAGATTTCTTGTGTTATTCTGTGTAATGTACAACCATAGGGGTGGTTGTATCTAATAAAAATATTTCCTTCATCTAGCAAAGGATTTCTAGTCACAGTAAATAGTTATCTTTCAGTTGATTTAATAAAGATATAAAACATATACATTTGTATGGGTGATGGTTCCTTGTTTTATTGTTTTTTCACATGTTTTCGTCATGGCGATTGAAATATTTGTTTATGGCAACCAGAAATTCTGAAATGGCGACCAAAAAATTTTTAGGTTGCCATTTAGCAACCTAAAAGTACGTGCAACTTGGAGCACTAATAAGTATGAAAAAATATCATTATGCAAAATACTAACCTTAATCTCTTTGAATGATAGGTGCGAAACTATAATTGTTCAAAAAGTGTGAAACAACTATAACCTAGATATCATAGGTGGGTGCTAGACTAACCCCAATCACTCTACTATTGTGCAAGGACTAACCCTAAATCTCTCGGGTTTGTGCAAAGCAAGGGCTAACCCTAATCAGTTGAATGGTGCACAAGGACTACTTTAAAAGATGAAGCAATAAGCAAAATCAATACAACTATATACGATGACAAATTCAGAAATGATGGCTTTTGAATGCAGGACAACGGCGTCAGTGTTTGACGTCGGATTATTGTGATGTCATAAACGTTGATTATTTCTCCGCATCGTCAGACCTTGGTGTGTCAGACCATCATACTTTAGTGCAACACGTCTCATAGGAAAGCATTGATTGTTTGGCTAGAGTCACTGCAGAAAAAATGTGAATTCATTGAATGTGCAGTTGTCCGAATTTTCTTTTTACCCAGGCATTGTCGTTAGAGCTCGCAGTGATGAGCAGCGCTTTGCACCATTCCCTTTGCCTGCTTTAATACCAAAAATCATATAGGTATCGCTGTAAATTAGAGGGTTTTAACCATGCTTGGGTATATATCTCTCTGGCATGTTTTTCTGAATTTTCTCGACTAGAGATCTACAGTTCTGCAGGCAGCCCTAGTCCAATAGAAGCACTTTTACTATATAACGGATCTTTACTTTGACCTTTACCTTGACTCATTGCAAGTTATTGGGCCCCTAGAAGCCAAACCCGAGTATACAATCTTTTTCGCTTGTGGTGCCAGTGGTATAGCCACAAATATTGTTGAAATTTTTTGCTGTGTTACTCTTATGGTACTAAGTCGTAGGATTAAAATGAATGTGGAAAATGATTTTTATTTTGTGAATATTTTTCAGAGGATGAGCTAGAAAATTCAATGTCTTCCACAGTGGTTTTAACTGAAGTTGAGCATCAGGCTCATCCCTCGGAAGACAATGAGTAAGATTTCTGTTCATAACAATATTTTTATTGTAAGAAATATGACTGAATTCTTAAGGTATACATTAAAAAGGTTTTAAGGAATTTTATACTTTATATTTTATACTTATTTAATTTGTATGAAAGATGGATATTAACCGATGGCAATTTTTCAGGAACCTAATCCCTTATCTGGAATGCCTTCTTCACAGATTTGTCTTGTTTTACGATTTTTAAGATCGATCATTGTTCTTTAGTTTATCTTCACCCTTTTCATTTTAGGCCTGAGGAGTATAGAGAGGCTGAACTCATAACATTTGACAACTGCTGCAAGGGCATAGGTAATTTAGTAATCACTTCTTGCCATTTTATATCAAGCACATATAACATTACTAGCTTAGATGTAATAATTACTCTGAAGTTTGGATATGTCAAGATAAAATCAGTTTAATTGCAGCTTCTATGAACAGGGTTATTTTCTTCTCCTTGTTTTTCTCATGCAGTCAAACTAGCAATTTTATCCCATTATAAATTTCTCCAGGTGCACTTGGCTTCAAGAGGCAATGCTGTTTACTTATGATACTGCATTTTAAATTTCTCCACTTGGAACAAGAGTGAAAATGGGCAAAAATAAAATTGTGCAAAAAATTGCCTGTATACAGTATACTGTATGTGTACTTAAAAAGCAGGCTTCATATTTTAGCGGCTTTCATGAATGCCACTAAGAAATCTTTTATAAATGAAACATAAGGCAAGTTAGTGTGTAGCGCTTATTCATGACTACGCCGACAACTCAATACCCAGTTATTCCGCTACAATTTGAATACGCCAATTTATGTACACGAATAGTATTGTATTAACTTGTTTTAAATTACAAAAGTCCATTTGAATGGTTGTGTATTTTGAAATGTTGGAGTTATTCGTTTTTGTGATCAGGGATCAAGATCTGTGGAGGGTGTAGCCGGGATGGTAGAGAGGTCAATGGGATCTTCATCAAGAGAATCTTCCCGGGCGGTCTAGCAGATCAAGACGGTAACAGCAACAACTTTTTTTTTTATGAGATTAGAGTCACACAAGTGTCTATTACTTCTTTTTTTTATCTGTTGTCTTAAAGAAAGAAAGAAAGTATACACAGTTTTGTTACTATGTTTCATTGTAACTATGCCTTAAAAAATCAACATCATAAGTATTCAGTGTATTTAGTTGTATAAGTTACCTATGCAAAAATTCACACTTAGCAGTTAATTGTATAATTTACCAATACAAAATTGACATTTTACAGGTAGATTACAACAAGGGGATGAAATTTTGTCTGTCAATGATGAAAGTTTTCAAGGAATAACAAATGACAGGTATCCTTAATTAGACTAGCAATGAGATAATCATCTGCAAATTTACGAGATTCCACTTAAAAAGATAATTTTAAGAAAAGGAGACATAAATATTTGCTTTTGGATAACAAATTGTGTTATATCTTTAGAGCGGTGTCTATTCTGCGCCAAGCATCAGCATCTAACCATGTGGAAATGGCTGTGGCTCGAGATGAACAATCAAAGTAGGTTTTTAGATTAAGTTATTTTTGCGTATGACTGTACAATTTTAAGTAAACACAAATCATTTTTTAAAAACTTCCCTTTTAATACTTCTTCAGTGATATGAAAAATATGCTGTTGATTTTTCTGTTTGTTTGTTTGCTTCTTTCTTTTAAAAGCTCAATATTGCTGCATCAGTTGTATGTAAAATATCCCTTAAGTTTCTTGTTGTGTTTCAACCTTTTAGTCAAATGAGTATAGTCTAAATATTCAAGTGTGAATTAATTGATAATGCTTTGTTCAAATTTTGAAGTCTTGTTTACATTTATATAGTGTATTATGCTTTTCTGTGTTAATTCATTTTAAGCTGAAACCCATGTATATAAATATGTTTGGTATAATGCATATGTAGGGAAAGGGCGTATTTTAAAGTTTTTAGAACTTTTGCCCAATCCCAATTGTAAAGTATATAGACAATAAAATATGTTTAAATCATTTACATTTAACAGGGCAGAATTTTTGGAAATTCTAGAAAAACAAAATGGAATGAGTTTTCCATGTACCCCAATTCCAGTAGAAACCCAAGGTAGGTGTAATTTTCATTCAAACAATAGCAACAGCTGCCAAAAAAAGCAACCAGACCAATTGAAATTCTAACACTGGTATTTTTTCAGTGGTACATAAAGTAAAATTTGGCTTAAAAAGTGTGAAGTGGTAGTGGTAAAAGGAGGGGGAGGGCATGTAAAATACATTGAAGTGTATAATAACAAATACAGATATACCAAATTATTCAAAAAACCAGAATTACACTTTATGGCCAAAGTTTATTATATCTAGTTTATTTGCAAATGTCAGCATGTATGAAAAGTATTTCTGAAAGCTTAATAGTAATATTTTACTGGAATGGAATATTTAACAGTTAAAATAAATTGATTGAAGTTACATTTAGAGTGTCATTTTTAATAGAGCAAATATTTTGTGCAAATTTGATTGATGTAATTTCTTACTTCTCTTAAGGTAAGAGACTTTATTAAAACTAACATAAAAAAATAATGCATAATAAAAAGATTCTTAGAAAACTGAAAAAAAAAAAATTGTTCTAAAAAAATATGTACCGTGCATATACATTAATGTATACCAAACTACATGATTAATCAAATTTTTTTTATAGGAAAGACCAACATTCCGAAAGCGATTTTGATGAATGGGTCATCAGACAATGACAGGAGTTCATGTAGTTCTCCGAGATACTTCATGGAAACAAGTCCCCAGCATTCACCCAGGGAGGAGGTGAGTTTCTTGGTGACTCTATCATCAGAGACCAGAAGAATTTTGTATAGGGTAAGAGGTCAGACATCTGTCCAACTTTCTGTTTGTCTGTTTGCCTTCCGATCAGACTGCATAAACCGAAGTCCCGTGTGACAGTAGGTGCTGGCTCTAAAAAGATCCCTCCCTGCTCAATGGCCATAAGTGCTGAGTAAAGAGCAAAATTTGCAGCTCTCCACCGGCAATTGGTGGCGTCTCAATATGAGTGAAAAATTCTGGAGAGGGTTGTTAAACAATATAATACAATCAATCAATCTTTATCATAAGTAGAGCTACAGTCTTGTCAGAGACGTCCAGTTTTCATATTGCATTTTTCCCAATTGAAAGCACATGTATGTGAATATACTATTTCCAAATGCTGATAAAGATTCAAATGATTATAGTTATGTAAAAGGGAAAATCCTTTAAAATTCTCTTTCAGGAATATCTTTCTGAATTTTTTCTCTTACTAATTTGTTATCATTATGAAGATTCAGGTTTTAGTCAGGTTTTAGTTACCGTAATTTTCGGATTATAGGTCGATACTTTTTTTCTCAGAACCGCTGAGGTCGACCAATATACGAATTTGACCTTTCTAAGGCTCAAGTTTACGAAAAATGCCCCCAAATCAATAAAATTTACGTCAATTTCAAAGCAAATCTGTGCCACTTTCATAACTTTCTTCATTATTTTACGCAGAAAAATTAATGCCCAGGTAAACAATTAAAATATTTATTCTATAGCTTTCTTACAAAATAAATTCCATTACATATCCGTTGATGACAAAGGAAAAAAACTGTGCTTCATCAAGTAAATAATTCCTCAACGTGTTATCCATTGCCATCATGCGGTAGCCATCTTGTGAAGTGAGGAAGTCGCTACCGTTTACTAAAAGTAAAACCGCAACCGTATCAAAATTTAAAATACGGAAATTTTTTCAAGATCACAACTGTAGTGTTTTACCATTTATTAGTAGATTGATAAATTGAAATAGTATTAATTTTTTTTAATGTGACAGTCTTATATTTATTTATGTGTAAAATGAGTGAAATAAATTGTTGCCAGTCAATTCCTAAATTAAATTACCAAATAAACCAATAGTCATTACGATATATATTTTTTTATTTTATTTAATTATAATACCGGTCAAACGAATTAGCGCTATACAAAGATTGGCTTCTAACAGAATTTTAATTGTCTCACAGATAAAAGGATTTACACAGTGTGTACACGCAAAGGTTTTAACACCTGTGTTGGTTTAATACCCTCAGGGCATGATTAGCAAATCCACGTGACGTTATAGGGTATTAGTGTTGCACATCATTGAACAAACAAAGCCATGAAATTCATAATGACTGTCAAATTGTGAATGTACCGGTACTCTCAATTAAATATTTAATTAAACTTATAGCGTGGTAATATTATTTCAATTGCTTTATGTATACATTCAATGGTCGTTTGCGGGTTTTAGCAAATCCCTAAAGAACAAAACTGAAAATGGCGGACTTCGAAGCAATTGTCGTCCACCGGTAAATAATGTCTGAATAAAATATATTAGGAATGTGTCCAAGTTGTTCTGAAATCAGAATTATTATTCTTTGTTCTCGGGTATTTCCCGAATTATTGCTGTAAAATAAGAACGTGTTTACGTGTTATTTATGCATCTGGTTTAACAACAGTATGAAACTACGGAGGCATTGAACAGGCAAGTTGGAGAAAAATAAGTAGTAACACAATTCAACGAAGTTTTAACTACATTTTTTAAAAAACTTTATTTAAATGCTGTACTCATTAAAACACCTGTTTGTTTTCTTGTTACGCTCATGTCACGGAATTACCCGGTAATTATATAGAGGTTTACCTGTTCTGATACGTTGTATCTGCGTAAGAATCTTTAGAAAACGGGAAACAAAGCCTCGTCCTATATAGTAAGTTCGTCCTATCTTAGGATTTTTCAAAAATTAAGGCTGAAAATGAGCCTTTCGACCTATATACCCCATCGACCTATGACCCGAAAATTACGGTAATACATGTATGGCATTATGATCTGGAGTCAAAACTGGCCTAAGTGAGAGTACAAAGCTGTTATAAGAATTTATTTCTCCACATCCAAGTTGTGAACTATGACTCATGTGAGCATTGTGGTCCATGGGACTCTTCTATATGTTTTATTTTCTCTAGATCATACACCACCATAGAAATAATCAGGATCATATTGTCCCTGATAGTTTTTCTTCCACAAGAGAGCCACATCATCATCCAGGGCATTTTATTCCCAATGGTAGACATTTAATTCCAAGCATGGCTTCAACACCTCATGAGAAAGGTCAGTTAACAGGGATCTAGCTTTTAATTTCAATGTCTACTGAAATGTAAGAAGAATAAACAATTGAGCAAGAAAATTTGTTTGAACAGGTGGAAAGATGAGTAACAACCTTCCACCCCACTACTCCATGGATCCCTCTCCAGTGCAAGGAAGCATGACCTCTGACCCCTTCACATCGGTAACATCCAATGAATCCTCACGATACAGAAACATGTCAAAATCAAGAAAGTTGTCTTTGGATCCAACTGTAAGACTGAAGATTGAAAAACTAGAGGTGGTAGGTAGCCAGTTTTCTAGAAAAGTTTTTATTTTTTTTACATGCATGTACAACAGGTATTTTTTATTATACTCTGCAGATTGAAAGATGCAGTTTTGATATATATCAAGAGATTTCTTTGTTTAAAATAATCAGAGATAACTTTGACAGACTTTGTGTGATTTGTGCCATTTTGTCACTTAACCTGATATATTTGGTTCACTACTAAAAGGCCCTGCAGTACCTTGGTCTGGAGCCCTCGGGGGAACAAGGAGCCTGCCTCAGAGAACAACTACAGGTAGACAGCTCAGGAACAGTTAGCTATGGAGGTAAGGACAGTCAGGAAGAAGTTACACCAGATAATACTACTAATAATAATGATAACAGTAAAACTCTGCTTTTAGCCAAATGCCAGGGACAATAATTTCAAGTTGTTCTAAACATGGCTTTCTGTATTAATGGTAGGTTTAGAATAAGTTTTTTAAATCCATAGGAAATGAAAATCTTCACTCGAAGCAAGAATCCATTGTACTTTGTTTACTTTGACTGTATATGGTTTCAGGTTTTGCTTTATAGAAAATTACCTTATCATAATATTAGCCCCTACAGAATGCAGCCTATAGGAATTTTCTTTGTATTCATTCATTGTGTATGCAAAGCTTGTCTTGGCCTTAACTTGTCAAGAAAAAAAATTGAAAGACCACAGATAGAATTTGACTTACGGATTTGTTAAGACCCTGTTCCAAAGGTATTGGGGAATTTATTTCCTCAGACTTGCTAGTCAAGCTTTTGTTTATTTATACATAAATCTTGCAATCTACAGACTTTGTAGCTGTTGTCAGAGATGTGTTTAAGGAAGAACTAGTAAAGAAAAGAATTGATCCCCGTGCCATGCTGTTTGCCGCTAATGATATTACAGATATCGTAGAGCCTCCACCTTTCAGATACTCAGTAAATCTTATGCTTTTATTTTCCTTATGAACATGATAATAAAAATTTGTTGAGAACCTCTACTTGTTGACATCTTGAATATCTTTGGATCTAAATACATGTAATTCAATAAAACATATTTTTTATCTATTATTTTCCATTTTGGTACCTGTCTTCAAAGATATAAAATTCACAAGTGCTTCAGAAAGTGTTGTATTGATTTTTCTCTATATTTTCACCTGTGAGTTCAATTGATTTATTACAGGTAAATAACCTACACAGTTATAGAGATGAGTACAGTGACCTACAACAAGAGAGAGATGACTTACATCTGGAAGTTCAGAGACTCAGGGTATGGAGTGGTGGAATTATTTTGTCAACAAAAAAATTCTAGGTTTTCTTAAACAGAATGTATTACATGTTTTCTGAAATTATTTTTCATAAAATTAATAACAGGTTGTTTTTTAGCTCACCTGAGCCGTAGGCTCAAATGAGCTTTTCTGATCAAAATTTGTCCGTTGTCTGTCGTCGTTGTCGTTGTCGTTGTTGTTGTTGTCGTTGTCGTTGTCGTTGTCGTAAACTTTTCACATTTTCATCTTCTTCTCAAGAACCACTGGGCCAATTTCAACCAAACTTGGCACAAAGTATCCATGGGTGAAGGGGATTCAAGTTTGTTCAAATGAAGGGCCACGCCCTTTTCCAAGGGGAGATAATCATGAATTTGTTAAAAATTAATGGCATTTTTTTAAAAATCTTCTCCTCCAGAACCGCTGGGCCAGGAAAGATGAAACTCATGTGGAAGCATCCTCAGGTAGTGTAGATTCAAGTTTGTTCAAATCATGACCCCCGGGGCAAGGATGGGGCCAAAATGGCCGACCCAAGTTTTACATAGGAATATATAAGAAAAATCTTTAAAAATCTTCTTCTCAAGAACCACTAGGACAGGAAAGATGAAACTCATTTGGAATCATCCTCAGGTAGTGTTGATTCAAGTTTGTTCAAATCATGACCCCTTGGGCAAGGGTGGGGCCAAAATGGCCAACCCAAGTTTTTCATAGGAATATATAAGAAAAATCTTTAAAAATCTTCTTCTCCAGAACCACTGGGCCAGGAAAGATGAAACTCATGTGGAATCATCCTCAGGTAGTGTAGATTCAAGTTTGTTCAAATCATGACCCCCGGGCAAGGATGGGGCCAAAATGGCCGACCCAAGTTTTACATAGGAATATATAGGAAAAATCTTTAAAAATCTTCTACTCCAGAACCACTGGGCCAGGAAAGATGAAACTCATGTGGAATCATCCTCAGGTAGTGTAGATTCAAGTTTTTTCAAATCATGACCCCCGGCCCTGGGGATAGGGTGGGGCCAAAATGGCCGACCCAAGTTTTACATAGGGATATATAGGGAAACCTTTTAAAATCTTCTTTTCAAGTACTTCAGAGCTATGATTTGTGATACCCGGGGTATTTGTATGGAATCATCCTCAGGTAGTGTAGATTCTAGTTTGTTCAAATGATGAACGCCTGGAAGGGGGGGGGGGGAGTAAATTCAAGCCCGATGTGCTCAGGTGAGCGCTGTGGCCCCTGGGCCTCTTGTTTTTATTATATTTTTTTTGTTATGATTGTTGTTTCTTGAATTTTACCTGAAAAGGACTGAATGAACTCATTGTTCAATTCTACAATATTACAGTTGAGGCTACAGGAAAGTGAGACTGCTAGATGTCGGGCAGAGGAAGAACTGCATAACATACAGCTGGTAAGCTACTGCTCTTCATCATCGAGTACATTTATAAACACTTAGTATCTTAAGTACTAACTCTGACAATTTTACAGAAAGCCCAGGGTGCGATGAAGAAGGTGGAGATAGCGGAGAGAGCCCAGAGAGAGGCTAGGAACGTGGAGAAAGACTACGAGGAAGTGGTGCAGCTTCTGGAGGCGGAGGTGGCCAAATTAAAGGAGGAACGCAAGACAGTGAGTGGTTATTGTAGTAAAACAGGGAGATGTTATTGTCCTTAAACAGGGAGTGGTTATTGTAACAAAACAGGGTGTGGTTATTGTAGTAAAACAGGGAGTATTATGTAGTAAAACAAGGAGTGTTATTGTAGCAAGACAGTGAGAGGTTATTGTAGTAAAACAGGGAGTGGTTATTATAGTAAAACAGGGAGTTGTTATTGTAACAAAAAAGGGAGTGGTTATTGTAACAAAACGGTGTGGTTATAGTAGTAAAACAGGGAGTAGTTATTGTAGCATGTCGATGAGTGATTATTGTAGTAAAACAGGGAGATGTTATTGTCCTTAAACAGGGAGTGGTTATTGTAACAAAACAGGGAGTGGTTATTGTAGTAAAACAGGGAGTATTATGTAGTAAAACAAGGAGTGTTATTGTAGCAAGACAGTGAGAGGTTATTGTAGTAAAACAGGGAGTGGTTATTATAGTAAAACAGGGAGTTGTTATTGTAACAAAAAAGGGAGTGGTTATTGTAACAAAACGGTGTGGTTATAGTAGTAAAACAGGGAGTAGTTATTGTAGCATGTCGATGAGTGATTATTGTAGTAAAACAGGGAGATGTTATTGTCCTTAAACAGGGAGTGGTTATTGTAACAAAACAGGGAGTGGTTATTGTCCTTAAACAGGGAATGGTTATTGTAGCAAGACATAGAGTGGTTATTGTAGTAAAACAGGGAGTGGTTATTGCAGTAAAACAGGGAGTGGTTATTGTTGCAAAACAGGGAGTGGTCAGTGAAGTAAAACAGGGAGTGGCTATTGTAGTAAAACAGGGAGTAAAACAGGGAGTGGTTATTGTAGCAAGACATAGAGTGGCTATTGTAGCAAAACAGGGAGTGGTTATTGTAGTAAAACAGGGAGTGGTTATTGTAGTAAAACAGGGAGTGGTTATTGCAGTAAAACAGGGAGTGGTTATTGTTGCAAAACAGGGAGTGGTTAGTGAAGTAAAACAGGGAGTGGCTATTGTAGTAAAACAGGGAGTGGTTATTGTTGCAAAACAGGGAGTGGTTATTGTAGTAAAACAGGGAATGGTTATTGTAGCAAGACATAGAGTGGTTATTGTAGTAGGGAGTGGTTAAAAAACAGGGAGTTGTTATTGTTGCAAAACAGGGAGTGGTTAGTGAAGTAAAACAGGGAGTGGCTATTGTAGTAAAACAGGGAGTGCTTATTGTTGCAAAACAGGGAGTGGTTATTGTAGTAAAACAGGGAGTGGTTATTGTAGCAAGACATAGAGTGGCTATTGTAGCAAAACAGGGAGTGGTTATTGTAGTAAAACAGGGAGTGGTTATTGTAGTAAAACAGGGAGTGGTTATTGTAGCAAGACATAGAGTGGCTATTGTAGCAAAACAGTGAGAGGTTATTGTAGTAAAACAGGGAGTGGCTATTGTAGTAAAACAGGGAGTGGTTATTGTAGCAAGACATAGAGTGGTTATTTTAGCAAAACAGGGGGTGGTTATTGTAGCAAGAGTACTCAATTGTTCTGTTGAAAGATAGCTACACAATTAGATTTAAATCGATTTATTTTATGCATGAAATGGATTCAAAGTCTTGGTCACAGAAAATAATGTATGCCTCAGTGGAAATGGTGCGAAACTTACCCAATATCAGAAATATAAATATAGAAAGTTAAGAAATATATTTCTCATTGCATTGAATTTCAGAATGTGACAAGTAACGTAGACACGCAGCAACAAATGACAGTGTTTTCCTGTCAACTGAAGAAGCTGGAGGCAGAAAAGAAGACCTATGAAGTAGCCACAGAAAAACTCTTACAATTTGCAGAGGTGAGATGATTCACCTTGGGCCATGTATTATCGTACATTGATATTATTTGCTTAATGAATTAGCCAATATGTTCAATATTTTGTTATTTTAGAATGTGCATGAAGCAATGATGTCCCAAGGAAACAATTTAGGCACAAAGTAAGTTTTTCCCAGTTAAGATAACAGTGTCAAGTTTACAATGTCTGGATAAATTCATAAATTGAGATATTATTACAGAAAAGGTGATCCAGCTAGAGATACTCGTCCACCTGCCTACCTGGGCAGACATAAACAGTCCAACCCTAAAGCCCTGGCTGCCGAGGCCAAAGAAGTAGTTTCTGCTGTCCGATCCATCATAGAGAAAGATCGTAAGTAGTTAAGAGAAGCAATTCCAATTTTTTATGCAAAAGATTCCGTGTTATTAATGCATGCAAAAACCTTTCATTGAAATGAAACAGAAATTCCCATGTGTGCAAGATTCACAAAAAGCGTAGTAAACATTTTTTTAATGACTTTTTTTTATGGACTACACTTAATATATATGCTTTTTGACTTGCTTTAATGTAAAAATTATCATTTAGCTTTACCTTATGGATGGGAAGAGGCATACACTGCAGATGGCATGAGATACTATATTAAGTAAGTATCATAAAACATTTGTACATTTACGGGTAGTAAGTAATACATGTACATGCACATTTATAAGTAATTTTAGTTCAAGATATTATATATGGTATATGAGTTATTTTTCAGGCACAATTAATTTTAAGGTTGAATTTTAATTATTGTAGATTGAACGGATTCAGTAAAAATTGTTCATTTAATAAAATACATCTTTTGAGTCATACATGAAAAAAATTTTAACTTAAAACTACATGTAATTGTTATTGTGGATACAGATATAATTAATTGTCTGACATAATTTTTTTTCTTAGTCATGTTACCCAGACAACGACTTGGTTACACCCTAAAACAGGTGTCCAGCACAATACGTCGTCTCATGATCCCAAACCAGCAAGGAAGCAGTCGGAATAACTGTGCCATTCTTACTCTCCTGTATACATTTACATTGTGATATCACAGTCTTCGTTAATGTCAATCTGAACAATATGTGTCACTAATCTGTTTTACATTATAAATGCAGTAATGGATCATACCTGTGTTTACAAAGATTGCAATGTCTTGTTTATACTTCTCTGAACAATAATGTATGTTTAATCAGCCAAGCTAGTCTTCCAGTCTCTTCATTTCTTTGTGTTACTTATCTTGTTCTGCATGGTTTTGTCTTGCTCTTTTTTTCAAATAGGACATGTATTGGATACAATGAACTCAAATATCATTGTCTTTTAAGAAGTGCTGTACTGTAGCTGCTTTCTTTTATAGAAATTTCTGTTGAAATTTTTTGAAATGATAGATTTTATATATTTTTATATAGATGATACTTGTATATGAATACCATGATGAAAATTTATCATTTAAACTGTAAAGTTACCATGAAATAACATGGTAATTTCCCTGTTATTTTGCTTTTCCAGAGCTCATATTGTTAAGATTAACATGTTATGTATCTATCTTCAGATTCTGAGTATTAGATCAAGATCTGTTGGTTTTTAGGGTTGTGATAAGAAATCTAGTCATGAGCAAAAGATATTTTACACTGATACCTCATATTGTCACACTATCACTGAAAAAATGTATTGGTGATGTAATTGAAAGATTTGGAACAGAGCTTATTTTTTCATTGAAATAATGATTCTGATGAAATGTACAAAGCAGTACATGAATGGACGTCAATTTTTTTTTTCCAACTGATGTGCTTGTGTCAATATTTTTTATTTGGGTGACAAGAAAATAAAATGTATAAAATTGCAAAATATGTGTACCATTTGTCACTTTGCACTACTTACCACAACATATATTTTATGCATATACTTGGCATTTCTTCAAAATTTTTTATATGCTGGATTTTGACATGTTTATGCACTTACAATGTACACCCAATACTGTTTTATGAGGTATTTTTACACAATTTTTATTGCAATTTATTTATTTTTTTTTTTTTAACTTCCCTCTAAATATAATTCAAGCATATTAAGATTCTTTAACATTTCAAAGTTTACCATTAAATACAATGAAGTGTTTTGAAGTGGTAAAATTTTTCCTTTGAAGAGAACTTTGGACTCCTTTTCTTGAATGTCAATGTAAAATAATGACACACCCAATTCTTAAAATTGAGAGAGCAATATTCATTGTCACACTCTTTGTAACAGCAAAATGAGTTTTACTGTAATGGAGATTTTGAAGAAAGTAATATTTGTTGCAGAGTTTTATGACATTCTACTCTTTGCAATAGCAGGAGGTGTTTTGTTGAAATGGAGATTTTTTGAAGTTTGGAGAGTGAGTGACTACCCACTTCAGAATCTAATAAAATCTCGTATTGCAAAAAATTATGTAAAGCATTATAATTTTATTGAAGTTATCACAACTCATTACTGGTCAAATGTGTTTACTCAGTGTTTATGTTGATTGTCAACTGGATTGGCTGTATTTATGGAATACTTGTTTTACGCCTTATGGCATGAACTATTTTCCTTTTTATTAAAGAAATGGATGTGTCATTATTTGACAATCAACTACCTGGTATTCAAAATGAAGCTCAACATGTTCTATTCAAAAGGGAAATTAAACGACTTCATTGTGCAACATTGTAATTCTAATATGTACATGTATTTATGTTTAGATACAATTTATAACTGAAATTTAGAATATTAATGATTATATAAAGAAGAGGACAAATTAGTTTCAACACTTTTACTTATGTCAAGACTTTCTGACAGATATTATTTTAAAGATTCAAGGTTATGAATATTAGTACATGTATCATTAATATAAAGTCTTCCATTAACCGGTTGTCATTGTTATAGTAAATTTGTATTTTGAATATTGCTTTAAGGTTGTAACATCGATGTTGTTATTTAGATCTGGTCATAATATTTTTTCCTATTGTCTCTGATTTTCCTCCGTCCCATTGTAAACCATGATCAAATTTGTGTAGGTAGAGGAAATAAAATCTTGTCGAGCAATTGTTCTTTTAGCCTTTATTTTGTAGTGTACTTTAATATAGGGCATTTAGCCAAAAAAGTTTTGTTGATCAATTTTTTAAAACTATTTCACTACTACATGTACTTTCAGTTAATCTGTGATGCTATTTCATGCAACATAACGATAAAGTGGCATAACTGAGAAGAACAACATAAATAAAATCAATAATAATACAAATTTATTACTGAAGTTTGAACAGGCACAATTTAACTGGCAGATAGCCTGTTTTTACTGATTGCCCTTGAAAGGTTAAGTCCCTTGAATAACTGGTCCTCAATGGTTTCTGGGTCCTCTGTTGCCCTTGGTAACGAACGGGCTATGTCTGCTATCAAGTTTATTGAATCCTATAAATAAAGATAAGAAAATGTAGTCCCCAGTTTTGTTATTGTTTCTTTATAAGGAATGCACTTTTCTCAATAAGGAACAATAACTCGGGTACTTCATAAGCGATATTTTATGATTTAGAATACCTGATCAATGATAATAAACTCATGCTAGTATTCAAGGAAATCTGGTCAACAGGTCATTTAAAATATTGTTCTTGAATGATTAAAGAAAACAAGACAACCATACCCTACACATAACCATCACGCAATTTAATGCAATATAGGATCAGTGCATGACTCCATCAGTAAATGACATACCCAGGTATTTTTATATCATTTGATTAAGCAGTTTTTCAATGTGTTTGAAGTCTTTCAGTGATGTACAGTCCATGTATTTGATGTAGAAGAAGCTGCTTTCAGCAAAAGGTGCTAGACAGAACTATGATATTCAAAACTTGCATTTCAGCAGAGATATTCATGTCACACTGATAGTTATCACATATATTCCAAAATGGACAAAAAGTCTGTCTACATTATTCCAACAAGATGATTGTGATAGTTACACTACAACACACCATTCTGACCAGATGATTGTGGTAGTTACACTACAACGTACCATTCTGAACAGATGATTGTGGTAGTTACACTACAACACACCATTCTGACGAAATGATTGTGATAGTTACACTACAACACACCATTCTGACCAGATGATTGTGGTAGTTACACTACAACACACCATTCTGACGAAATGATTGTGATAGTTACACTACAACACACCATTCTGACCAGATGATTGTGGTAGTTACACTACAACACACCATTCTGATGAAATGATTGTGATAGTTACACTACAACACACCATTCTGACGAAATGATTGTGATAGTTACACTACAACACACCATTCTGACCAGATGATTGTGGTAGTTGCACTACAACATACCATTCTGAACAGATGATTGTGGTAGTTACACTACAACGTACCATTCTGACCAGATGATTGTGGTAGTTACACTACAATGTACCATTCTGACCAGATGATTGTGACAGGTATAACAATGTACCATTCTGACCAGATGATTGTGATAGTTACACTACAACATACCATTCTGACCAGATGATTGTGGTAGTTACACTACAACACACCATTCTGATGAAATGATTGTGATAGTTACACTACAACACACCATTCTGACGAAATGATTGTGATAGTTACACTACAACACACCATTCTGACCAGATGATTGTGGTAGTTACACTACAACGTACCATTCTGACCAGATGATTGTGGTAGTTACACTACAACGTACCATTCTGACCAGATGATTGTGGTATTTATATAACAACGTACCATTTTGACCAGATGATTGTGATAGTTACACTACAACGTACCATTCTGACCAGATGATTGTGATAGTTACACTACAACGTACCATTCTGACCAGATGATTGTGGTAGTTACACTACAACGTACCATTCTGACCAGATGATTGTGGTAGTTACACTACAACGTACCATTCTGACCAGATGATTGTAATAGTTACTCTACAATGTACCATTCTGATGAAATGATTGTGGTAGTTAATACTCTACAATGCACCATTCTGACCAGATGATTGTGATAGTTACACTACAACACACCATTCTGACCAGATGATTGTGGTAGTTACACTACAACGTACCATTCTGACCAGATGATTGTGATAGTTATCCTCCATCTCTCTCTGTCTGACTTCTCGTGTTTTTAATCGGAGGAAATTCCTTTCAGCTGCTGCAGCATCCAGGGACAACTGATGGACTCTGAAAATGGACAATGTTTCTGTAGATCTAACAGAATTTTGTTTTAGTTTTCACAAAGAATAAGTCTGTCTCTGTTTCTACAATACCTACCTACATTCTCTGCATTTTTGGGGATCATGAATTTCTGTCTGTGCTGCCTGTAAAATACAATAAATGTAGGTAATAGAAAATGGTGACACTCAGTGACAATTACATTCACCTCAACAAATAATAACAATCCATATATATATTTTTTTTTTTTCACCAAATGAATATTCTTGTAGTATATACTCCTAAATGTCACATTTTTTTTACACCAAATGAATATTCTTGTAGTATATACTTCTAAATGTCTCATCCAAGTGTGGACTTATTTTTTTTCTGGAATTGGACTCCCTCCTAAAACTTTAATCTATTCAATCTTTCTGTTTGCACGATCTCTGAAAGTTCAGAAATTTTAACCCAATCGCTGATCCCAGTAATTAAGTTTGGATCCAGCATCAGAAGCATGTCTGATAGTGCGCATCTGTAGATTATCATTCAAGCAAAAATGTTCCAGGTATGGTTTATAGCTACATGAGAATGGACTTCCACGATGCCAGTGCTGAAGACAACACCAAGTCTGATCTTGATTTCATACAGGTAAGTAAGCTAAGTCATTTTTAAACCACAAAAAATGCTTCCACAGGTTTATATCAGGTTGGCCTATTGTCTACTGTCTTATAATTGAATTAATCATCATTACTATATACATGTATTCCTTGTAAATATTTTCAAATGAAAACTGTGGTACTGCAATTTTTTCCCTTCTTTTTCATTTTCCTCTTTAATCAGTTAAATAATGTTGAAGCAGTGTATTAAATCAAATTGACACCCACTATGAATTAAAAACTCAAGAAATATATCTCAAAACATCTGATTCTGTCATTTTGAACTGCACAAACAAAACATAAGCAGGTAGACTTTACTTTTTCCATGTCGTGATTGAAGTTGTGCAGTTTGAGTTTGTCCAGTATGGCGGGGTGGACTCCGTAGTCAGAGATCAGGTGGGTCCTCTTACTCTCCCACTGATTGGTCTCTTCTCGGGGGCTCTGACCTTCCTCTCCTACAAAAAAATATTACACAAATATTGGCTGGGGTTAAGTAAACATGTTAGCCTCCAAGGGATGAAATATTGCCCAATGAGGAGCAAATTTTGTCCTAAGTAGGTTTATATCACCAATGATATTCTAAAAAACAGCCAATAATTGTTTTGTTATATGAAAATCAAAACAAATCAACATAACAGTATTTTGATTTCATTAACTGAAATGCAGCAACTCATTTGTATCCAGTTCATTATCCTGCACGTTGATTGTCCTTTAGCTTTATTATCTATGTATAAGACAGTGGTAGAGAAAATATGTACCTCTTTTGAGCTTCTGTTTCAGTAAACTTATCTTCTTCTTGATGTATCTCTTGGAATGTCTGTCAAGTACTTCATAATCTGTTAAGAAATTTTACTTCAATTTATTTTCCACCATATTAACAGACAAATTTATGACAAGCAAAATTGATAAAACAATTGCACACACAAGTACTGTAAACACGACTTTTATTTGTGACTTTATTTTGTGAATTAACATGGATAAAAAAGTTCACGACGATCAATTTCATGATCAATCCTATTTTGGGTCTGTTGTTTATAGGCAGATAGTCTTTAAGGACCAGTTCGCAGCGAGAAATATTCATGATCACAGAACTCTCACTAAAATTTCTTGCACACAAATAAAAGTTGGTCTACAATATATCACATGGATGATGAAAGTTGGTTTATTATTTGGTAATTTTGTTATACGGTTAATTTCATGAAAGTCTTTTTTTGTATCTGTTGTTTACAAGAGTTTATTTGTATAATATGCTAACAATGCTATCACTCACCTGGTTTCTCCAGCTCTTTATCGATCAGTGCTGAAAGATCAGTGTCTCTCATTGGCTTCTGTTTGATGTGAGTAACCATGGCAGCAATAAAATTCTCCTCCGCTTCTTGGCTGATTTTTTTCAATTCCTCTGCCTGTCTAATCTATTTAATAATAGATATATTGCTATTTCTTGATTACATACAGCAAACACAGCATTTTACTCTATATCTAAAGCAACAGGCCCCTGGCATAAAACTTAGATGAGTTCACTTTTGATCTCAGTCTCACATTTCTACTACTACATGTAATTTCTTAAGTAAAGGTTAGACTGAGATGAAAAGTGATCTTGTCTTCTTAATTTTATGGCCCCGGAGCCAGAACTTTAGTCTTTAATAAAAACATGATAAAACAAATCTATCCAACTACTTGCTAATTATGAAAATGTTAAGAGCTGTTAAGACTCTCATCACAAACCTTTTCCGAGGAGTCCTCTACACTTCCAAGGGACAAAAATGTATCAGTGTATTCAGTTTTTAGAGAAGTACTCTCCTCAAAATCTGCACTGTATTCTCTAAAATAAAAAAAGTTTTAATATTTGAAAGTAAGATAACACGTGGAAATGTATCCTTTTTTCTCCTTCAAACATTTGTATACAAAATTCTATTCTTCAATAATTTTATGAGTGGGATTTTACAAATACAATCATTATTTCACACACATATTTTCAAGAGAATATATATTCAAACTCATTTGGGCGAATTTAAAACAATTTTGACTGGGCGAATTTAAGACGGGGCAGAATTATTTGCAAGAGTGAAAGGGCGAAAATAAGACGGGGCGAAAATAACCCTGTATACAGTGTATATTCAAACTCAACAATTTTGTCATTGTCGCAAACCATGGCCAAAATATACAATGCTCTCTAATTCTGCCCATGGTTGAATGAGAAGAGAATATTTCATAGCTCATTAAAATACTGACCAATGCGAGTAAAGCATAATCGGATTATGAACTTTGATGCAACCTTTCAATACCCAATCAAATTGTATGAAATACTGCTGATGTAAATTGTTGATTTCAATTGCAATGGAAACAAAACTTGTCATTGACTGAATATGATGTCACAATATAGAGGCGTAAATATTCAAGATTACGAAACTTTTTGTGATCAAGCAGCCACGGGTAGGAGAGAGCTATATGAGGACTCCGGACCGTGGCTTGAGGCGATGCAACTTTGTAGGAGATTTCTGTTTCTATTACCTTTCAGATTCTGAATCAGCCTCAAAAGTTAAACTGTAGGACTCAGGAGTTGGTGATGCTGATGCAACAGTTTCCTCCAGAGATTTAAATGTGCTTGACTGAGTCACTGAATCTTCAGTGAGTGTGGATGTGTAGTCTGATTTGTCATAGTCATGATCAGTAGTGTCTCTTTCTGAATGCCCAGCTGACTGGAAGGTGTCTGAATAATCATACACAGTTGATTCATGGTCACTTTTGGATGATCTGAATTGGGAATCACTTTCAAATGTGTTGGAATATAAAGACTGACTAGATTTAGTTTCCGACAATGAGGGTAACTTTTCAGTAACTGTAACAATTTTTTCACTTTGATCATACTCTGATATATAAGTCTCTATCTCTGTTATGGCCCTCTCAGTTAAAGACTTGACAGTCCTACCGGTGAAAGGAATGTCTGTTGTTGACCTGCCAGTAAAAGGCATTTCTGTGTGAATTGTTTCCGTAATATCATTTTCTTTGAAGCTGATCTGCCCTTTTCTGGGAGTTTTCTTCTGCTGTTGATCCCCTCCTTGATATGCAGATTCACTCACAAATGTGTCTGAATAATAGCCCCCTTGTGTCCCGGCGCCACCATCTGATTCTGAATATAGGGAAGAGGAAGGCGGTGTTCTTGGACTTCTAGTTATACTCCCAAAAACTGGAAGTGCACTCTTTGTAGGCTTCAAAGGTGTTTTAGGGTGGGAGAGATACATTATTCATTTGTTATAACTGAAATGATAAAAATAAAATTTTTATAAATAGTGTTTGAAACTCATCGATTAATAAGCTAGACACAAAGGGCTTATTACTAGTAAAAAAATGTCAACCCTGCCAATAATTGCTGATTGCAACACATATTTAAAAACTTTTTTTTCTGATAATATGCTTTCAATAATCAATACTGAATTGTCAGTTACTAGGCATGTAAACATTGATTAGACCCTAGTTCGAATATCCTCAGTATAATACGCTTTATATTGCTCACTGCTGCGTTTGCAGTTTTTAAACATACATACATGTTCACATCATAATTAATGTAGCTAATTAGATAAGATTTTCCTGAATACAACCTTATTTTTTCATGAATTAGCTATTGCAAAGTTTTCGTTGTTATATACAGCATATTCGTGTTCATAGTTTGTTCGTAAAATCTATTATTCAAACAGATAACCATAATATTCATATAGCAATTGCACATTACCCGAGATAATGTACACCTATATCCAAACATTGAAACAGTGTGTACCCTAATTAGTACATACCCTAAGACTTCGTCCCTCTCTCAAACTTCTCTATTGACCAGCACCTTTCTTTCACTTCGAGTCAAATGAAAGACATTATTAATTTTTCAGAATTTGCTGTTTAGTTTTGAACTTGCAAATAAAATGAAAATACTTAAAATATCTGATTAAGCCTTATGTCCATTTTTATTGAAAGATTACAGTTATAATCAAAGTACTGAAAATTACTTCCAAGATCTAATATACCTTCATTTTATTATTTTATTTAAATTTCCTGTTGTATATTGAAAGCAATAGGTTGACATGGGCTACAAATTAAAACAATTTATCAAATACTGTGCTTCTTATTTTCCCTTTTGATTGTGTGTGTGTTTTGTTTTAATGACTTTTTTAAAAGCATTTTACATTTTCTTCCTGGAGTCAAAAAATCAATCAAATCAAATATATTAAATTGCAAAAAATATTTCTGCGTGTAAAAATATTTTCTTATACCACCACCTTGTATTAGAGGTAAAAATAAATTTAAACATTTAAATGTCGCTAAAATTCGTGATCATTTGTGTGCAACACCTTCTAAAATCTTTTGGTGATCATTTTCAATAACACATTCATTCCGCGTTTACGAGTGTTTCAAAAAGATTGGCATCATATTTGTAACATCGTCATGTAACAAAATGTATTATTTCTAATGAACATCCAAGAATTTACGCCCTTTTTGTCAGACACATTTAACAGTCATTTTAAAATTACGAGCGGAATGATAAAAAATTTTAATTTTTGTCAATATTTTTACCATTATGCTGAAAAATTAGGTGAAATTTGTGCCTTGCCTTTATTGTAGTTTTATGGGGGCACTGTCAAGATATGGACCATTTTTCGGGTTTTTATACACAATTACATAGTAAAATTCTCCATATAAACAAAGAAATTGAAAATTTTTTGATGAAATGTTTTGTTTTTCACATATATCTGCAATTTATATAAAAAATGAAAAGAAAATTTTTCCCTTTATTCATGAAAATGGGGTATTTCACACAAAATTAATATTTATTTTATAATAGATATGAAATAAGTCGCCGTGGGTTTAAATAACATCAACAAACGTTTGCAATACTGTATTAGTTTTTAAAAAAATAAATAACTCTTACATTTTGAAATATTTTGATATTCTTTATTTTTTTCCATTACAGGTCAATGTATTATACGTGGAAAATCTAAAATAAAAACAATTTTACTAATATCATGTATTATATAGAAAAATAATATTGGTGAGCATAAATGTTTCATAGACTGATTTTTCTTGAAAGCACGTTCCATGCATATTTAAGTTTTTTTTTTTTGTGTATAAACACTTCAACATGTTCAAGGAGAAAGACTAAAATCGTTTACTTTTGGTTGCAATTTATGTTCTTTATATGACAAATTGAAATAAAACAAGGTAAAATTAATGAATATGTACCTCCTTTACGAAAATGATATCTCAAAAAAAATCATGTTCCAAAGTTGTTTATTAATTAAATTAAAAAAAAAATGTAAATATAAAATACCAGCTTTCAACATGTATAGCAGATATAGGTATGCAAGATCAGTTTTATTTGACGTCATTTTAATTGTGCAGTTTTGTAATTAAGGTGCTATACTGTGACGTGGAGATTCTGCTTAAAACGTATGAAGTCAAATTTTAAGAGAATTATTAATAAAATTTTGTTTGTTTGTTTTTTTTCTGATTTTCAAATACATGATTTATGGGTTTTACAATTATTTTTTGAAAATTAAATTTTACTCATTTGTAAATATATTTTTTACAATTTTTTTTTTACAATATTCTTTGGAATAAAAAAATTCATTTAACCCTTAAAAGCATTTTTTGAAATTTTCATTTTATTTAAAATGCTCCAATATTTTTTACGGACGCTTGGTGCTTTACACCATTCTTTACTAGTGTATGTATGATCTTCACTACCATGGCACTGAGAGTTTGAAAAATATCTACGACATTGTCGTGCTAGTTGAAAAGGAATACTGAAAATAATTGCTCATAATTTTCTGCTATTTCAATGATAACTAATTCAAGAGACCAAGAATGAAAATATATGCAAGTATTAATCTCAAGTATCAATAAATCTTCATGAAGATATACAACGTTGTTTTATTCTGTTTTTATTTAGTTTTCATTAAGAAATGGCAACACAGCTGAGGCATATTTTTACATAAACTATTTCTTCCTTATAGTTTTCTGCTTCATGTATCAAACTGTTTGCTTAACATTACATTAGCCCTATTCCTGCCCATTGCTAAGAACGTTAATTACATGTAAAGGGTTTTAGCATTTTTACACGACGGTCCTGCACACTACACACAATTATATAGCACACTATACCGCGAAATAAGTTATACTTTTGAAATTATATAACACAACCACCACATGCCCTACATGCCTGTACAGCCATATACACTGCCTTTCCTTTCGAATTATTTGCATAATGTATATACCCATATGATACAATTATATAGAGTACAACACAAGTAAAGACATTAAAAAAGACAGTTCATGAATGCATTGCAGTTTGTTACTAATTGATACTTAAATGTTAATCATCTTCACTGATAGCTCTCGGTATGGTTTTCAAGGTGTTAATACAAGGCTTGTTTTTTTTCCTGAAGTAAGGGTACTTTCTCTTTTAATAGTTTTATGGATATAAGTTATAAGGAACACACCATATTATGTAAGTAGTGCATTATTAATCAATTTTATTTTTTTTTAATACAGAATACTAGTAACTCACTTCCAGTTTGAGATTTATAAAACTTAATTATTAAAATCCTATCTGATTTTTAAATTATGTATTTATTCAATCACTATATTACATGTACATGATAAATAATATACTACTTTTAATTAAGTATTTGTGCAATAGATGCAGCAATTATTAGCTACATGAAACAAAAGTAATGTGTGCCTATATGATTTAAATGAACTACAATGTAAAGTGAAGAGCATGGTAAGAACTGCTTTTATCTACTAGCTGTGGAATATTTCTCTTCACTAATTGCTTCCTATTTTTTTTTAATGCACGTGACGCAGCAGTACACTAAAATAGCAGAACACTGAAGATTTCCAGTTGCGTATTTTTAATATATCAAGAGGAGTTATCTAACTTGCTTATAGAGGCGCTGGATCGCGAACGGAAGTAGATTTACGCTGACAGAAAGCGCTTTGCGCTGCGCTTAGCGCTTAAAAATGAGGGAACAATTTTATAACTTATTTTATTGATGATATTGTGCCATATATGCGTTGGCGTCGGAAGCAAATTAAAAGGGGGCGCTAAGTGTAAGAGAAGTTTTTGTTAGACCTACAAACCTTACAAGCAGAAAAAAGGGGGGGGGAAGGGTTAGGTTCGAACTTCTTTCAGTACCACATTTTTTCCAAACACTACTACCATGACTACTCCCCCCTTCTTTGCAAAAAAAAAGGGGGGGGCTAACCCCCACCCCCTAGCGCCCCCAGCTTAGACGCCTATGATATGATGCTTTTTACTGAAGAATGATTATACTGTTTATTACTAATCGAGGAGGAGGGATATACTTTTCTCAGCTGATTTATCACCATAGTGATTTTAATAAACGAGGAGTTATTAAAAAGTTTGTGGACTAGCGCAATATATTAAAATTAAATTTAGGTTTACAGCAAAAAAATTGTAGTTTGAATTAAATGTCAATATTATCATATAATGTAATGATATGACCACTTGGCCATGCAACTTCGAAATGCGATGGTGTATAAATTATACAGCGAGTCTTTTCTGATTTTCACATTAGGTCACCCATGCATATGATGGGATACTACTGACAAACCAGGCACCCATATACTTAGTATATATGTCCCTGGACAAACTAAACTCATTTCTTTTGCTGTAATGTTAAAAAATTATGTCAGAAAGGGATGATATTTTTTTCCAAAAATTATTTATAGTTTCAATTTGGGAAAACTCGAATGGACTTTGAATTTTTTAAACAGTGTTAATTGAGAAGGATAAAATATTCCATAAAAAGATTTGGAAAGAGGAAAGGCACTTTCAATGGCGAGGAAACTTACAATTGCAGTTTGTGATAGTCAAAGTTCAACAAAGCCTTTCGTTTTACATTGAATTGTATATCATAAATTAAAATGAAAATTGGCACTTATGGCAACGTCTCAGTTTTGCAACCCAAGTGTCGCGTAATAAAGCGAACGTTAGGCGTTTGGTCGCGAAAGTTTCACACTATTGCGCCAAAAAATTAACCTACGATAAAAGATCAATGGGTTTTCCTAGAACAGGGACCCGTTTCAGAAAGCTAACTTAGTACTAATTTACATCTTACGAAAGTACTTATGAGGAGCGTTCTCATTAGCGCATTAAAATGTCAATGTAAAATAACTGATATTTACATCATACGACAGTACAGTATTCAAACACCATACAACAGGAACGGGGTCATCAAATTAAAGAATGCGTTTTGATGTCAGGACAACATAAAACGTTGAACATTGACAAAATGAGTTGATGTGAAAATTGGATGGCATGTATTCATTTGTCTCCACATAACTCGCTGTAGAAATGCATTGTTATTTGAGGTTTCCTGCACCAAAGTCTTTCCGTGTATTTTTTTTGTAAGTCATCTTCAATATAATGCAAATTTTGGACACCTACAATTAGCTACTTCTATATGTATATCTATATATTTTTATACTTCCTGAATTTCTTAAAATCCTAGCTTCCTGATTCTATTACATAATCGTTTTATGAAAAAAAAAACAGAGCACTTGATGTCACTTAGTAATTCAGTCAAACAAAGGTATTCAAGTGATTGATTTCCCTGAAGTTAATCAATGCCATTTTCTGGGACAGCAAAAACTACATAATCATTCAAAAAGAACTTTCAAGGAAATATATTTTCCCACTGAAAACTATTTTTATAAAAGAAGTGATTCACATTTGGAGAGATCTCTTTATTATAGCTTACAAATAAATTGTTATTAAAATTTCTTACAACTTTTTGTCAAATACACTATACAACCAATACCTCCTGTAGTGTCAGAAACATAAACTTTCACCAAAGGACACCAGGACATATAACAGATCAGGAAAAATAAACATAGACTCTAGGAAAAATTTGGTCCACATGTCACAGGTTTAACAAATAAAATACGGTTCACAAATTGGAAATAAATATTGCCAAAACATGCTGTAAAATAAGAATTTGAAAACATAAAGCACTATGAAGAACAGAAAAACATATTTGGTTCAAGAATAGTAAACAAAAAAAAAATATATTCCAGCTTTCAGTATCAACACTCCACAAATCTATATTGCTTAATAAGAATAATCAATATTGTATGGCAGTGTTAATGAAAAAAGGTACAAACTAATTAATAGTTTTAATCATATACAAGCTTTTGGTGTTAATGTCAAAACACTATCGGATCATATACACATAAACATCTGATAATTTACAGAGAATGAGATTCCTCATGCCCTGAATCTCCAATGACACGTTAACTGATGACCGGACAAACTGCACTAAGTATTGGATGCCAGCACACTAGACCGGTCCAGACTAGTTATCACCTCGCTCACCACAGGGGGCCACTGGACTTCCCACCTGGTGGTGCTAGAACTCGGGAAGAAGTGTGAAGTGCCTGCTGTCCTGGCTGGCTGCCCTCGTCACCACGTTCTTTAGTCTACAAAATCCAGTGTCATACATTCATAATGAGGATGAACAAGAAAAAAAAATTTAGTTTACCATCTGATAACCAAAAGGTTGCAAACAAGTGCAACTTTTCTTATACCTTGACTTGTTGATAAAAATGTTACCCCCTCCCTACCCCCACCCCCCCCCAAAGAACACAACTATTCTAATAATTTGATATCAGTAAAATACTGTTAATATAAATGAGAATCTGTCGTGACAAAGAAAGCAGTCCTTTCAGATTCCCTTGTATCTTTGAGATTCTTTACCTGTTCTGGTTCTCGTCTCTTTCTCTCCTCCTCCTCTGGTTCCTTCTGGGGAGACCCAGCTATTGGCTCACCAGTGATGGGGTTAAAGGCACCTGTAATTACATTAATTGATTAAGTTTGGTAGGCATACTAGACAAGATTCAATGAAAGAGATGAATCAGGTATGGTTTCTGTCAATTAGATTGGAATCATAATACATTCAATTTCTTTTAGACTGAAAATATACCGTTTTCATTTAAAAATTCTCAAATTTAACTAGTACTGATTTGATTATGTGCACTAATATATTTCTAGCATAGTAATTGCTGTATACTGGTACAGGAAAAATACAATGGCAACAATTCACAGAGGTGTCATTTCTGAAATATTTTTCTTTTACAGACAAGTCTATATACAAATGGTATCATTTTTATTGTTTAACCTTGAACTTGTTGAAATCAGCAGTTTTACTTGGCAATTCTGACTTCAACAGGCCTTGGTTAGTTTCCATAACACTGAAAAATTTCCATTACATTTTTTAAAGTTGTTTTTTCTTTAAAATAATCTCTAGTAATTTATTTGTCCCAGTAAATATTTTATATTGTTTCCCCTCTACAAGGATTTTTAATCAGTTTTGAGGGAGAAAGGGGAGGGGGTCAAAGGCTTCAACATTTAAGCACAATATTATAACACTAAACTCCTCACAGAAGAAAACAAAACTTCATGTCAAGTAAAAAACCTTCAATAAATAATGTCATTAACTACACTACAAATAATGGAAAAACAGAATGTTAATAGGTCATGCAAAAATCACACAAAGAAAAAAAGTGAAATGAACTAGCAAACTAAAAGACAGAAAATAGACACTCCAAGGATTACATGTATTATGAGCAAGTACCTAAATCTAATTCACATAATACAGTCAAGAAAAAAAAATAATTTTCAGAAAATGACAATTTTACAATGGATTATCAAGATAACAATGCAAAACTACTTTTGAGCTGCATGCATTAATTATTTCATTAACTTTAAACCTGTAATATAAATTTCAGAAGTATAAACTTTGAATATTATCGGTACACATGAATGAGAAATGAATTTGATTGACTTGACTGTACACAGTAAGTGATGTGGGTGAGTCATGGAAGCTGTTCAACAAAACGCCAGGACATTTCGTGATCTATTTTTTGTCTTGTCATGAAGTTGAAACAGCAACAGACCTACAAAGGTGCTAAATAGAAAGCAGTCCACACTGATCAATAAATACTTGTCCATCATTACCCATGCTGGAGGGGTGGGACTGAGAGCGTTTTCCTTTGACAGGATTTTCATCCTTCCAATCCTCAAAGCCAGCGTATGCCTGGCAGGTGATGGGATTATAGGTAGAAACTGAATTGTACAAGGTTCCAAATGCAAAATTTTGCTGGAGTCTTTACATACATGTATGCCTTTGATTTTCAACTTTCATAAAACAGAATTTCAACCAGAATTTCAACTAAATTTTCATTTTTCTTTAATTGAGCCATCTGGCTACCTTGTTTGATGTTTCTTCTCTGGGGGTCGCGTTGGGCTGCATAAACAGACCGGTCATACTCTGGAAATTCTTCACCTTGTACAAAACAATGCATGCTTTAATCCTAGATGTTTAATCATACACACAAAAAATAAAAAAACTTCATACATTCTTTTAATCATGCATGAATCATGCATGATTTGTCTGAACAAAAGTACAGGTAAATTAATTTAGTTGTGTGCAACAAATCTCATTTCCATATATTCAGATATAGTACAACAAATGAGAGATGACTGACCTTTCATTTTATTATTGCATTATTAATGAACAGGAATTGAATAAAAAGAAGTTTTCTTTCTTTCTATATAACATGAAAGGAGGAACCTATCTTATATTTATCTACCTGATATAAGCTCTATATGTTACATGTCATGAATATTTCTTTCTTGTAAACTTTTCATCAACTTTGCATTTCATAATAATATAAAAGGTGACAGAGAATTTGTACAAAAAGAAATGAAATTTGATAAGATTGTTACAATTAAAAAAAAGAAAATGGATAAAAAAAAACATTTCAAAACTGGAGGCATTGTGAGCAGCGAGCTCAAGAAATGATACATGAGCAAAGTCTTCTCTTTTTTTCCCTAGAGTTTAACCCAAATCTCTGTCTGGTCATATTAGAGATGGCTTCCCTAAAGTGTTACGAACAGACAGACAGACATCACTATAAATCGCTATAAATCAAAGACAAATCACTCTCATTTGCATATTGAATTGACTTGAAAAAAACAATTCTGAAATTTTGATTTTGAAAAAACAACTGTTAAAAATAGTAAAATTTCAACAGAAATACATATTGCACGGTTGTGCGCAATTTTTATCTTTAAATGGATAGGCATCCTCATAAAGTAAATCAAAATTCCTTCAAACATGTAAAGCATCTTTGTTTAATAGTTTTGTTTACAGGTATCTTTTCAAGTATTTCATTAGAATTTGGAATTTCAAACACAAACAACTTTATCAAAACCAATAAAGAAGTACTTTGTTTATAAGTATAAAATCATGAGAACAACTTGCTAAACTAGAACTGTCCAATCGGGACAAAAAACCCCCCGCAGGGTTTTTTAGAAGTAAGTTTTTGCATAATAAGGATATGTATCAAACACGAATTATAAAATTTTTCTTCCGGTGACCTTGAACTTCCCCAAATGACCTTGGGTCAAGGTCATGACACACCCTTGGGTCATAGGCAATCTTTGAGTGAAATAAGAACCTACCAAGTTTATCAATAACAAAGATATGGACCGGACACGAATTATGAAATTTTTCTTCCAGTGACCTTGAACTTCCCCACATGACCTTGGGTCAAGGTCATGACACACCCTTGGGTCATGGGCAATCTTTGAGTGAAATGAAAACCTACCAAGTTTATCCTTAAGAAAGATATGGACCGGACACGAATTATTAAATTTTTCTACCAGTGACCTTGAACTTCTCCAAATGACCTTGGGTCAAGGTCATGACACACCCTTGGGTCATGGGCAATCTTTATGTGAATTGAAAACCTACCAAGTTTATCCATAACAAAGATATAGACCGGACACGAATTATGAAATTTTTCTTCCAGTGACCTTGAACTTCCCCAAATGACCTTGGGTCAAGGTCATGACACACCCTTGGGTCATGGGCAATCTTTGTGTGAAATTAGAACCTACCAAGTTTATACATAAGAAAGATATGGACCGGACACAAATTATGAAATTTTTCTTCCAGTGACCTTGAACTTCCCCAAATGACCTTGGGTCAAGGTCATGACACACCCTTAGGTTATGAGCAATCTTAGTGTGGAGTAGTAGATTCTAATGACCCTCTGTAAGAAAGATATAGACCGGACACGATTGCACAGACAGACGGACAGACAGCTAGACGGACAGACGGACAGACAGACAGGCGGACAAGGTGATTCCTATATACCCCCCCAAACTTCGTTTGCGGGGGGTATAAATATATAACTTTATATTTAAAATCAAACTAAAAATAAAGTTTCTTTCTTATAAACATGACAATTCTAGCAGATGCATGTATATGAACCATGCAACAGGTTTCAATAGCCATCCTTTACACCAGCCAAAAACAATAGGCAAACAAGCCACAACAACAAACTTCAAATTAATGTAATTCAGCATAAAAAGTATACCTAACTCAACTTCATAAAGAACTGAGTCTCATACTACCTTTTGTTTTAACCACTCCTTAAATGAAATAAAACAAGGTGAAGACCTAGTAAAGAAAACACAGCATTGAAGAAAGCCTTGCACCCCCATTTTGTGAAACTGCCAAACAAAGTACAACATCTGGCAAGTTAGTAAATATTCAATGATAAAATCATGGGCCCACATTCTAGTTCTTTTAGCTAGAAGGCTAGAAAACAGAGTAAATCAGAAGTATTGTGATATGATCAAGTATTTGTATTTACATTAATACAGGGAAGATTTCTTCTGTTATTTGAAAAATTGAATGGCCTGTGCCTGATGATATTAATGAAAATTTAGATACAATGTGAAATTTCTTGAAAGAAAACCTGTAAAAACAATATAATTTTGATCTATCAATTCACCGAATTCAATAGCTTTTTATGACATAAGTAATTTTTTCTGGAAAAGGTAGAAGTATTACAATATCTATATTGGCTACAACACAGAGAATAAAACCCCATGCCTGTAGAAGAAAAATAACCTTCTCTTTTAAAAGATAATCAGCATAAACTATATATTAAACAAGAAATAAAATTTCCATGTAGATATCCATTTCTATTATGATAATAAACAGTGCTGTTAAATGAAATGATTAAGCAGCCTTAAATTCATGTAGTATAAAACTTTTAACAATATTGCAAGCTAGCATAAAAACAGAAAGAAGGTTACTTTTGAGGGATCTGGGTATTGGGTGAATCTCACATTTAGAATTCTGTCAGTAAAACTGTAACATGTGCCAAAATTTGTAAGAAAATCCATCAAAACAGAGTTAATGGTAAACTATATAAGTAATAACAAATGTCAATGTGCATAAAACAAAGAAATTTCTAAATGTGAGATGCTTATTTTATAGATTTTAATTTTCTATCTAATCTATGACAATAAAACACATTTGCAATCTTACTTCGATTTCGACCTGGGTCTGAAAAGCAATAGCATTTAATGTGTTACTAGAAAAACACACACTTAAATTTTTATAGAAATCCAAGTCAAAAAAGCATTGTCAAAGCAAAAGCTTTCTGTTTTTCCATAAGTTTTAAACTGAATATTCCAGTGTTTAAAAACTGAAATACTTTTTTGCTCCTTTCGGATATTTAATTTTATTTTGTATGTAATTTAATGTATAACTTGAGAAAATACTGCCTAGTTGAATGTAAGAACAAATAAATTTCTGTATATCAAATATTCAAAATGTGGTTTCTGAACTTAATGAACTGAATGATAATAGCAATGCTGCATACATATGCAGTGAATTTAAAAACACATGAAAGGTGACTTTTGTCTGATTGTCTGTGAATTATTACAGCGAGACTACAATAACATACTACACTCATGATCTTTGAATTTGGTCTCAAGTGAGTGACAGGGACATTTCACAGTGAAATACAAAGAAAGCTGTGATTGAAGTCTTAATTTCATTAGTATCATTTAACAAAGTAGAATGTTCAATAATATGTTAAAATTCAAACAATAAATTATCACCTATAAAAAAAAATAAAATAATGACCTGTCAATATATTTTGCAATGTACGAGAGAGTCCAGATTAGTAGTTATCATTAAAGAAAGTATTGTAAAATCTACAAGTTTTAGAGATGATTAAAAGATGTTTCCATAATACCAGCTATGATTCGATCATTACCTTGTCCACGCCTCTTGTTCTCTGCTCTGGTGTTTGATCCACTGTCAGCTGTTGTGGAGCCTCCAAATACATTGTCCCTAGAGTTGTCTGCAGGTCCACCTCTTCTCTTGCCTTTGTGTTCCTCAACTGGCTCTGCAGGTCCTGTTCCAAAGATGTCATTGGACTGTGGTCTGTTGGGGGTTCTCTGAACTGGTTCGGCACCAAAAATATTACTGGACCCTCCTCCAGGTGGTCTTAAAACCCTTCATATTTTAAATAAAACACAGAATGAGGTGAAAGTAAAGCGTTTTGTTTTTTTTTTTTTTTCAATAGCTAGGAGGATAGTGCACAAGCAAACTTTACTTGCCCAGCCTCAAAATGTACTAGACTATACTAATTTGATACTATCAGGAAACTTATTTTACAATACACAATTGCAATGGTATACTGCCCTTGGTCAAACTCTGATAGAACTCTTATTCTTTTAGAAGAGTTCATACTCTGATTTTTTTTTTCTTTTATAATTTAAAAATTTTATTTTAATTGAAGCTTAACAGAATTTCATTTGAAACTTTTTTTCATCTTTAATGGTACATGTATATTTCATATGAGGTAAAGGCATGGGGTTCAATTTACTACATTTCAAAATGTTCAGGATCTAAATTTTGTGACTGATTTAGCATAAACAGTACATAGTTTATTTACTTTATTTAGGTGGACTTCAAACATTCCAATTTTCATCCTGATTCAAAATTTAGTAGCCACCAGTGTTAAAGTAATAAATATTTGTGATGGGTTGGCATGAGAAAGAGTACTGCAAGTAAAAACATGTCACCACTCACCACCTTACTAAGGACTGCAGTCCTGCCTCAGGAGGCCATAAAACAGATGAGCTCACTTTTGATAAGTCTCTTTTTTACCAAAGAAATTAATAGTAGAGAAGTTAGACTGAGATCAAAAGTGATTACCTGTATGTATTTCACACACAAAAAGATAAATATTTATTTGCAGAAATTGTAGTTTTCGTTAACTAGTTATGCACTATCAAAGATAATTGTACATTGTAAGCATGACCTCTTGTACTTGAATTTCAATAGCAAAGTAGATGATAAGAAATATTTTCTTTTTACAAGATAGTATATTAAAGGATAGTAAAAAATCTAGCAAAGTATACAAATGAAAAGCAAAGACTTATTCAATTTTTCACCATTTGTTAAATTTTGAAATTTACTCTAGTACCAATTTTCTTTTTAAAATCCTTTTGAAAAGAATCAGATACTTAAAATGCTCTCAAGTCTTTTTAGAATAGTTCTATAGTGAAACCTTGATCTCAAAGTCAAAATTATTTCCAGCACACTTGTTTAGCTCCATTGAGTTATTTGATTTGGAGTATAAAGACTGTGAAAACGTGAATGTTTTACATAAACTGCTCATGTTATTACCTTTGTTTTATAACTAATTACCTGGATGTTGGCTTGGTATCCTCACCAAGACCTTGGTAGGTACTAGTGGTAGTCATGGTAAATGAATTTTAGGATTCAATGGAATGTGGCCGACACCGGCGAGATGTTGTCGCTCCAACAGTCAACTGCAGGAAATGACGTAAAGTCATGCGCCTTGAGAAATAATGACGTAAAAATATTAACATATTTGCATGATCCCTTTTTGTGATAACTATTTTGTTAAAATCTTCTTATTCTCCGCATGAAACACGTTTTATTTTATGTTTTACAAAAATAAGAAAACTTGGATGAATAAGAGGTATTCAAATCAAGACGGGCAAGGTTCACATACAAAAATATCATCCAATGAAATTGATTTCACTTCCCGCCACGAGGTTTGCCTGTCAACATTAACACGAGGATTTGTTTACATTCTGGACAATGATATTTTCGCGATTATCCAGGCGCTGTTTGCACAATTATTGAAAGCTGTTGAAGTAACTAAAATGTATATTAATGCAAATAAACTAATGCGAATCAAACTAATGCGAATTAAATTGCGTTCACACGATTTCTAAACTAATGCGAATTAAAATTTTAATTCTGCAGCCTGGCGTCAGCACGGCTATTATGACGTCATTTACAAATCACGTCACCTTATGCTGAAGCAGGTCCATTAGGCTATTGGCAAAGTGTCTATATACACATTTTAATGATTTACAAACTTTTCCTTAGTTTTTTCACTCAAAAATAGCACAAGTACCTATAGCTGACCACCGACAAGTGGCATTTGATTTTTGCCGTTACGCATGCGTTTTAATGCGAATTAGCTTCGCTTAGCGTTCACACGAAGCTAATGCGAAGTAATTTAATGCGCAGTAAAATAATTCAAATTAAAATAATTAGCATTAAATTCTCCGTGTGAACGCTAAGCGAAGCTAATTCGCAGTAAACTTACGTTTAATTCGAATTAAACTCTCCGTGTGAACAAGGCATAAAATGTTTTACAAATATTCATAAAAATAACATTTCTAAATCATGATTTATAATTATATAGATTCTTTAATATTTGGACGGGAACGTGAACATTGATTTTGATTTATCATGTCCTAACAAATCAATCTGAAACTTTCTCATATTGTCTATAAATCTAGAAGCAATTTCATGTTTATTAAATTAAGTATTTAAATTCATTATAAAAGTATTTCATTCAACTTGATCACTCAATGGATATGTTTACTGAGATATGGATAATTTGATCTTGTTTTGATATTGTACATCTTCATTGCTATATTCCTCATAAAAAGTTTCTCCTGACCTTTACATCAAAGATACTTCTGTGCTGAGGTCAAATACATACAGTGTCCTTCAAATTTCGTTCATAAAGTGTCTTAATTATTTCAACCTGTGATTCAAGGTGATAAAAATTCATCCTAGCTGTACACATATTCAGCAGATCGCATAAATAGTTCTTGAAAGTGTAAATTATGTAATTTAGACAAGCATTGATTATTAAAGCTCATAGACATGTATAGTTATTCATTGATTTTTGTTTTTTCGCACACTCATTTCTGAGAATTTTAATTATATATGGTTTTTTTTTTAAATTCAGATATCCCGGCTTTTTCTTTTAATCCGTTGATGCAGAATATTAATTTCAAGTAAGGATTCTTTGTGAATCGACCAATAGATTTTTTAAAAATGATTACTTAATATATGAATTCATGCTAAAATCCTTTAACATCTCCTTAAAAATGTCAGAACTATAAAGGAGTAAGAAATGATAAGCGACTTGAACATAGGATCTGTATTGAGATTAAAACTATACATTAACGATTTACCTAAAATGCAAAGAAACAATCATGTTAATATTTAGAGAAAAAGAAATACTAAGTATTCAAAAGTATTTCACTCTTTGAAAACAACAATTTAATTAGAAACATCATCGAAAACGCTTTTTAGTTTTGCTGTTGATATGGTTTGCAAGAATTCTAAACGTATTTGCTGGAAATTCTTTAATTTAACTTTTTTTTTTTTTTTAATTTTTTTTATTTGAAAAAATTTTTTTTTACTTATTTAGCTGTTTTTTTAAATTTGCAATAGTATATTGGTTTATTCTAGGAATATCCAATACAATGGCGTGAAGCCCTAAATTTTATGTTTGACCTGGAAATTTGTATATATAGAGTAATGAAATTGGAAAGTCTATATTAATGAAACATATATTTACATTTTTAATTTCATATTTCTTGATTTTTCTTTAATAAAACCAAACAATTATTTATTATATTTATGGTCGATTTTACTGGATGGTCTGAAGTCACATGACTCAAATATAAAGTATAACTATAAAATTTTAATTCTATGCAAAATATCTTTATAAAAACATAAAACAAATAATTTATACTAAATTTCTTATATTTCTTCGTAAAAACAAGCATAAAATCATAGAATGATCCAACTTCTTTAATATTTTCAATTTAGCTAGTTGTGATGGAAAAAAGAGCGCTTCGCTGACGTGCAGAAGTTCGACTTGTTTGTGTGCCGAACGCAAGATCGCTTTATACCGGAAAGTGGATGATTTTGAGGGAAATTTGGGGATAGATTAGGCGGTTAATAATGTAAACATTGTTTGCATATCTATGCCTCTTAAAAGAAGAAGAAATTCTGGACATGGAGATGGAAATGATCGCGATATCAAGGGTAATAGGTAAGTAAATTAGACAAAACAGAATAAGTTCACCGCCATTTTGTGTATTTTTACCTCGTATTTCAAAGAAAAGAATACAATGTTTAGTGTGTATATTCACTTCAATATTTGAAAGATGGGTCCCTCATAATGTCAGAATAAAACTATAGTCATAAATGCATTGATAACGAATGTTGATAACATAATATTGATGGTATTAACAAGTAAACTATATCGTATCGATAAGCGTCAGCCATTTTGAATTTGTTTTTTGATGTTTTGAGGTGAATGTGATTTTCTCTGTTGCAGCATCAGTACTGATAGCACGGGTATAGCAAACGAAAAGGTACCCAGAACATGTGGTAAGAAGGAGGACACAGCAACCCAGCAAGAAAAGGCGACAAACTTGAAATCATCTGTCAAATCGAGCAGCAATCGGAATAACGGGGAAGCGCGCGTCGGCGCTTTCACCCGATCAAGGATTGTAAAGAAACCAAAAAGGGACTTCAGTCCCCCTGAGTCACCTGTCAAAAAACAAGGTGTTACCTTCATACTAAGTGTTTGACACAGTTTTACAGATTCATCTGTCAAGATCAATATGTTATACTTGCAAATTGTGAACAATACAGTATTTATATGATCATGTTTATAATTGGAAGTTGTAGTATTTGTAATTTTTTTGTAAAAAAATTTCTCAAGTACATCTCAAAAATAATTAAGTAATAACGCAAATCGAAAAAAAATCTTTTGCAAAAGTCATTTACTGTGATTATTATACATTTGTTTTATAAATTTTATTTATATTTTAGCCCAAAAGGAAACCAAATTAAATACCCCTGAAACAAAAACAAAGAGGCAGTGGGAACTATGGAGCTCCGATGACAAAGATGCATTCTTTGATGCCTTGTTTGAGGTTTTTTTTTGCTGGATATCATTACGAAAATGAAATAAATGAATTACTTTCCTCACTGAAATCATTCTATAAGTACTTATGCTTGAACTTCTTGAATGTGACTTGTATTTTACACAAAATTAAGTGCACCATTTTCATTATAAGAGGATATTTGTTTTTAACAAATATATTTCTGATTTTGTAGCATGGAAAAGATTTTGATGCCATTCAGAATTGGATTGCAACAAAATGTAGGAGGAAAAATTTAAACACTGGCCTCATCAAGAACAAAGAACAAGTTCGGCATCTCTATTATCGAACCTGGCACAAAATTTCCAAGTTCATCGATGTTGATACTGGTATGTTTTTATATGTGTATGTTTTGTGAGATGTGATTGCATTTTAAAAATTTAAAATAATTTAGAGCTCATGGCTATTCTTGTAAAATAAATAAATTTTTACATTTGATTAAAAGAGAATTTTTTTATTTAAAGTTTAATCTTAACCATTTTTGTCTTATTTAAAAAAAAGTAAGTAGAAATGAAACTATAAAAATGACGATGATATTGTTTTTCAGAGGTCAAAAAAGAAATCCAGGAGTTGTATGGACTGATAAACTATGGGGTCCTGAGAAAGAAGGTCAAAGGAGGTATTGCTTAAATGTATTTGTTTTCACTTTAGTAGGGTTTATTTTAAGGAACCTGTGTCATCAGTGTTTCTGCTAACTTTTAAAACCAAGGCTCATTATGACCCTTTGATGCAAACTTTGGGGAGTCAAAAAGATTTTTTGAGGGTCAAAATATATTTGGTTTTGCTTTTAGTTCTTATATTAGCTATGCCTTCTAAAATCATACATTTGATGTTTAAAAATTAAAAAAAAAATGAAAGTAAAATATAATTGATTACTTCTTTCATTTACCGCTACACCTGTCACATTTTACTGATTTGGCCATTAGGGTTTCGTGAATACCTCAATCAAAAGATAACAATTGAAAGTGGTTGAATTCTTTAAAAAACTGTTTATTAATGATTTGAACTTTGCTCACCTTTTTATTAGCTCACCTGAGCCGAAGGCTCAAGTGAGCTTTTCTGATCAAAATTTGTCCGTTGTCTGTCGTCGTTGTCGTTGTTGTCGTCGTAAACTTTTCACATTTTCATCTTCTTCTCAAGAACTACTGGGCCAATTTCAACCAAACTTGGTACAAAGTTTCCTTGGGTGAAGGGGATTCAAGTTTGTTCAAATGAAGGGCCACGCCCTTTTCCAAGGGGAGATAATCATGAATTTTGTTAAAAATTAATGGCATTTTTAAAAAATCTTCTTCTCCAGAACCGCTGGGCCAGGAAAGATGAAACTCATGTGGAATCATCCTCAGGTAGTGTAGATTCAAGTTTGTTCAAATCATGACCCCCGGGACTAGGGTGGGGCCAAAATGGCCGACCCAAGTTTTACATAGGAATATATATGCAAAAATCTTTAAAAATCTTCTTCTCCAGAACCACTGGGCCAGGAAAGATTGTGGAATCATCCTCAGGTAGTGTAGATTCAAGTTTGTTCAATCATGACCCCCGGGGCTAGGGTGGGGCCAAAATGGCCGACCCAAGTTTTACATAGGAATATGTAGGAAAAATCTTTAAAAATCTTCTTCTCCAAGGAAGGATGAAACTCATGTGGAATCATCCTCAGGTAGTGTAGATTCAAATTTGTTCAAATCATGACCCCCGGGGCAAAGGTGGGGCCAAAATGGCTGACCCAAGTTTTACATAGGAATATATAGGAAAAATCTTTAAAAATCTTCTTCTCCAGAACCACTGGGCCAGGAAAGATGAAACTCATGTGGAATCATCCTCAGGTAGTGTAGATTCAAGTTTGTTCAAATCATGACCCCCGGGGCTAGGGTGGGGCCAACATGGCCGACCCAAGTTTTACATAGGAATATATAAGAAAAATCTTTAAAAATCTTCTCTCCAGAACCACTGGGCCAGGAAGGATGAAACTCATGTGGAATCATCCTCAGGTAGTGTAGATTCAAATTTGTTCAAATCATGACCCCCGGGGAAAAGGTGGGGCCAAAATGGCTGACCCAAGTTTTACATAGGAATATGTAGGAAAAATCTTTAAAAATCTTCTTCTCCAGAACCACTGGGCCAGGAAGGATGAAACTCATGTGGAATCATCCTCAGGTAGTGTAGATTCAAGTTTGTACAAATCATGACTCCCGAGGCAAGGGTGGAGCCAAAATGGCCGACCCTAGTTTTACATAGGAATATATAGGAAAAATCTTTAAAAATCTTCTTCTCCAGAACCACTGGGCCAGGAAAGATGAAACTCATGTGGAATCATCCTCAGGTAGTGTAGATTCAAGTTTGTTCAAATCATGACCCCCGGGGCTAGGGTGGAGCCAAAATGGCCGACCAAAGTTTTACATAGGAATATATAGGAAATATCTTTAAAAATCTTCTTCTCCAGAACCACTGGGCCAGGAAAGATGAAACTCATGTGGAATCATCCTCAGGTAGTGTAGATTCAAGTTTGTTCAAATCATGACCCCCGGGGCAAGGGTGGAGCCAAAATGGCTGACCCTAGTTTTACATAGGAATATATAGGAAAAATGTTTAAAAATCTTTTCAAGAACCACTGGGCCAGGAAAGATGAAACTCATGTGGAATCATCCTCAGGTGTAGATTCAAGTTTGTTCAAATCATGACCCCCGGGGCAAGGGTGGAGCCAAAATGGCAGACCCTAGTTTTACATAGGAATATATAGGAAAAATCTTCTTCTCCAGAACCACTGGGCCAGGAAAGATGAAACTCATGTGGAATCATCCTCAGGTAGTGTAGATTCAAGTTTGTTCAAATCATGACCCCCGGGGCAAGGGTGGGGCCAAAATGGCTGACCCAAGTTTTACATAGGGATAGATAGGGAAACCTTTTAAAATCTTCTTTTCAACTACTTCAAAGCTATGATTAGTGATATTTAAATGGAATCATCCTCAGGTAGTGTAGATTCTAGTTTGTTCAAATGATGAATGCCTGGAGGGGGGGGGGGGGAGTAAATTCAAGCCCGATGTGCTCAGGTGAGCGCTGTGGCCCCTGGGCCTCTTGTTACCATTATTAGCCTTTTTGACTAAGCCAAGCTGATATAAATATACTGATGTAAGACTGAACATGCTGAAGTGCCATTTTTTTCTGCACTTCCAGTTTTGTTAAGAATTAGATAGATCGTACAAAAGAATTTAATAGATTGTTGGCATGTAAATGCCGATTTCAATCACTTCCACTTTGAAATTAAACTAAAAGCAATGATTGATTCCTAGAAAGTTAATTAAACATGTTAAATATCTTCTTCTATGAAGGTATCAACATTGAACTGGATTTTTAAAATTCGTTTTCATATTTTTTTTCGGCGTCATGATGACCCTTTAGGTGACGTTTTAGGGGGTAAAAAGTATTTTTTATGCGTAAAATACGCAGAAATATGCATTAACGGAAACACTGGTCATGCCAGTCTAAATGTCTTGTATTAATTCTTTTTCTTATAATCAAATACAATGCAACTTAGACTAAATATCCTCAATCACCAAGGATAATTGTTATTCATTACATTTTCATTTACTCTTATAGCTCAGAAACTTTTCTGATTGAAATATGTCAGTTTATTGTCATGATAACTATTTTTTTGTAACATTTCCACCTTCTTCTTTAGAACCACAGAGTCAGTTTCAGCCAAACTTGACAGAGAATATCCTTGAGTGAGGGGGATTCAGTTTTTTTTTCAAATAAAGGGTCACATCCTTTTATGTTAATTGTCTCTGCCCAATATCTTAGCACAGAATTTTTTTTTCATATTTGACTTACATGTATATTTCACCATTTCAACTAATTACAATAAAATTGATCGGGATATTTGATTTTATTATAATTTACAAATATTTTTAATTTCAGTTTTGAATGAGAAGGTTGGAGTCAAGCTGAATGAACTCATCTATACAGGGTAGTTAAAAAAAAAAAAATGTATTAGAAATGAGACACAAATGTTTTTGAAATACTTTTTTGGACCTGTTTTCATTTTATTGCAACCATCTGTAGACATTATCTTATATCAGTTTTGTTGATCATTTCCTAATTTTGGTCAAGAACTACATTAAAGATTTATTTTAAATGCTAGATATTTTGAACAACATAGTACATTTAATCAATTTGAGATGAATTATTCTCTCCTGATGATATATATGTGATTTGTTTTATTTGTTCAATCTTCAGATGCACAGCTGTGAAAGTACGTGGAAAAAATGTGAGGTAAGAAGTAATGTAATTTCTTTAAGGATAACAACTTTACTGCAGAGAGTGCGCATGTATTTACATATTGATATACTGTCTACAAGGAAATTTTTACCCCTCATTATTTTTGCCCCTTTTCCTCTTTTAAAAGGAAGTGAATTTTACAATGGATCAAATTCAATGAACATTGTACAATTTTTTACATAGAACTGTGACTTGGGGAGTATAAAATGGGGCATAATTGTTTCCAAGTGTGAAAGGGCAAAAATAACAGGGTGAAAATATAACCATATATACAATATATTGAGATATCGAAATGACCATATTGAAATGGATCAACATAACAGAAAATGATTTAACATTGAGTAACAAAAAAATGCATCTTTTCTGACACTTTTGTCAAGATCAAGGGTTACACAATGATTTTTTCTGTCTGAAAAAAAAATTATGAATATGTAATGGCCAACTTGCATGAAACCAGCTTCCTAGTTGCAAACAACAGAATAAAGACGTCTCAGAATTTGATCTATGATCTTTTTGGAAATACAGAATAGCATTGGAATATTGCTGTTGAATCAATTATCTTTACTTCAGTATTAAAATTTGCAATCATCTTCTTTGGGAGAAGACTGAAGGTTGACCGCATACTATTGTGCTTTTATGATATGAAAGTTTTCAATACATGTACAATAATGTTTTGCAGGATAAAGACTCCTATGTGCAATGCTTTAAAGAAGTTGAACAATATCGACGGTAAGTTGAGGTTAGATAACAAGGAGAATTTTCTGGCCTTTGCCAAAGACAGAACATGTCAAAATTTCAACTGATATAGAAAATATCACTGTAACAATATAACTCATGTTCTGTTTTATTTCTTTACTAGATCATAAATCAGAGTCTTCAGAAAAGGTGCCAGACAAAATCTGTGTAGAGATGACTCCTAAAACCAATGCTGCCTGGTCCTTTGTCCAGGAAATGGCCACCAATCCTAGACTCAGAATGCTACTGAAAGGGGACAGAAAACTGTCTTCTGTCATGAACTACATGTCCAGCAAATGGAAACCTCGTAGAGTTAAACTTGTATCCTTGTACATTCCATCATTTTTGATGATTTCTACTTTTTATAAGCTCGGTTCGGTAAGGCTGTCATGGGTGAGTGTTGTGGCCCTTGAGCACCTTGTTTCTAGTTTGACATAACTAAAATTTGGAACTCCTTATTTCTATGGTTTTAAAATCTTGTATCACGAAATTCCCTTTTCTCACTGTCTCATATAGAATTATATCTAAACTATGTATATAATACATCTGAACATAGAAAAAAATGTGCCAGTAAAAATTCCTATACTAATGATAGAGAGAGGGTTTGGATGGAGAGAACGATATGAACACTGTACTGAAGGTGTACCCCCACAGGGATTGTGAGATCACCCCAGTATCACTGCACTCAATCAAGGAGCCAAAGATCAACTTAGCATTTAATCACTACAAAGAAAGCATTAAAAGTAGGTCATGTTTAATCACTACAAAGAAAGCCTCAAAAGTAGGTCATGTTTAATCACTACAAAGAAAGCCTTAGAAGTAGGTCATGTTTAATCACTACAAAGAAAGCATCAAAAGTAGAATTTTCAAAGCAGCAATGCATATGAACCAGTAAAAAATTACTTGAACTGAGTGTGACACTAAATGATTTTTGTACTTAAATTAAAGCTGCTTTGAGGTATATTTTATTTATTTTTATGAGTTATCTATACATATCTTTCGTGTTTGCAGACTCAATCACGGTTTCTAAAGGAAAGAAAACTGAAGCACCAGTCCCAGTTCCTACCTGTGACAGTTCTTCAGTGGATGGTGGAGAATCATTACCAAGCAATACATTTGATTCTCCACGGTCAACAAAGAGTGGCCGAGACTCGGCAAAACCTGACACTGGATCAGCATTCTCATTGGACGTTGGTGCCATTGTTGATGGGGATAATGCTATGTTTCCTGACACACTTTTATCCCCCTCCCAGAAGAAGGAGGGAAGCTGTCTGAACAAGGAAGGAAGTAGTAACACAATAGAACTCTCCTCTGTAGCAGACACAGACGGTTGTATTCCCATGGAAACTCAAGTTGTAGAAGAGCAGCAAATCGGTTGTGATAGTGACATTAAAGCTGAACCTACAGTTGAGGAATTGGCAGCTATTGAATCTCGTAAACTGAAAGAGGCCCTGGAAGGGGGCCTGACCTCTGATAGGGCTGATATGACACTGGCTGAACTGTATTTAATGTTTGGAAAGGATGGCAAACTTCGCATTGAGTATGATTGGTGCAAAGAAGAGATTATACCTCAGAGACTGTGTAATATGTTAAGGAGGCTAGTAAATTTAGCAACCATTCAGTTTGCTGATCTGAGTACAAAGGTAGGAGTATTGCATTATTCTCCCTTTATTCATTGCATTTCATTTCTGTATATCAAGTATGTACATTTCAAATGCCTATTTAAACTTGTATGAATGATGGATCTAAGGATGCATACTACCAGGCTTGCTTTATCTGACCAATATGTAAATCATAAACCTATTCTTTATTTAATACTAAAGCCAAAAATGTTATTATGGTGTAGTAATCAAGAACTTTTACTGTTGCAGAGTCCCAATAGTTCAAATTCTCCGTGCCATGCTTGTGGAATGGTGAAAAGCAAATCTAGAGTTAGCAATACTCGAGGACAGAAAAGCAGATACCCCCTGTCTTCTAAATATGGAGAAGGCTTTAGTGATGCAAGTACTCAGACCAGTGTTTCACAAAAAGGAGATGTAAGTAACTCTAGGCTTCTGTGAGTCTTCTAATTACAGAAAAAGAGAGGTCAAAGATTTATTTTCTTTTGGATTCCTTAACAATTTTCTTCGTTGAAAATATTAATAAACGAAGTATTTCATTAACAGAGTATAAAATATTTACACAAAAGACTTAAAATTCATTGAAAAACAGTAAAATTGATATGGTTTAAATTCTTGATTACAGAACTCTGATTCAAAAGATGCAGTTTTCCGTGTCCCGGTGTACAGTCCCGCTTTCTTACAAAAAAACCTGAGTGGACCATCAACGAGCAAACCAAATCAAGTCAATACCACCAATTTCCTCCCTGTAAGTACATACCAAACCAAGTCAATACCACAAACTTCTCCCTGTAAGTACAAACCAAGTCAAAACCACAAACTTCTCCCTCTAAGTACAAACCAAACCAAGTCAATACACAAACTTCTCCCTGTAAGTACATACCAAACCAAGTCAATACCACAAACTTCTCCCTGTAAGTACAAACCAAGTCAATACACTAAAGCAAGTCAATACTCAAACTTCCTCCTTGTAAGTACAAACCAAACCAAGTCAATACTCAAACTTCCTCCTTGTAAGTACAAACCAAACCAAGTCAATACTCAAAAACTTCCTCCTTGTAAGTACAAACCAAACCAAGTCAATACTCAAAAACTTCCTCCTTGTAAGTACAAACCAAACCAAGTCAATACCACAAACTTCCTCCCTGTAAGTACGTACCAAACCAAGTCAATACACAAACTTCCTCCTTTTAAGTACATACCAAACCAAGTCAATACCACAAACTTCCTCCCTGTAAGTACGTACCAAACCAAGTCAATACACAAACTTCCTCCCTGTAAGTACAAACCAAACCAAGTCAATACACAAACTTCTCCCTGTAAGTACAAACCAAACCAAGTCAATACACAAACTTCTCCCCTGTAAGTACAAACCAAACCAAGTACAAACCAAACCAAGTACACAAACTTCTCCCCTGTAAGTACAAACCAAACCAAGTCAATAACACAAACTTCTCCCCTGTAAGTACATACCAAACCAAGTCAATACCACAAACTTCCTCCTTTTAAGTACATACCAAACCAAGTCAATACACAAACTTCCTCCTTGTAAGTACAAACCAAACCAAGTCAATACCACAAACTTCCTCCTTGTAAGTACATACCAAACCAAGTCAATACACTAAAGCAAGTCAATACACAAACTTCCTCCTTTTAAGTACATACCAAACCAAGTCAATACACAAACTTCCTCCTTGTAAGTACATACCAAACCAAGTCAATACCACAAACTTCTCCCTGTAAGTACAAACCAAACCAAGTCAATACACAAACTTCTCCCTGTAAGTACAAACCAAACCAAGTCAATACACAAACTTCTCCCTGTAAGTACAAACCAAACCAAGTCAATACACAAACTTCTCCCTGTAAGTACAAACCAAACCAAGTCAATACCACAAACTTCTCCTTGTAAGTACAAACCAAACCAAGTCAATACCACAAACTTCTCCCTGTAAGTACAAACCAAACCAAGTCAATACCACAAACTTCCTCCCTGTAAGTACAAACCAAACCAAGTCAATACACTTACTTCTCCCGGTAAGTACTAACCAACAAACTTTTCCCTGTAAGTACAAACAAATTAATATTAATATTTGATGTATTGATATAGTTTGAACAATTATAATGCATGCATGTATTATCCAGAAAAATCTATTTCATTTCATACAGCCACAAAGAGGAATAAAAAAGATTCGAACAAATCGGAAGCAACTATCTATACAGCGCAATATCTTACCCAAGCAGCCGATGGTGGTACTGCGCCCCTCAGTAACTCAGCAGCCTCTTACTGTCCCCGTCTGTCCGTCTGTAGGTCTGGTCAGCTTACCAAACAATGGAGTTAGACTGCAGCCTAGAATGAATACTACAACAGGTAAAATAAAAAAAAATATTAATGCCAATTTCATCTTTAGTTCTCCTGCCAGTTTTCGTGTTTATTTTGCACAGCAGAATTCATAAATTATAGAACAAAGTATTTTGAGATACTTATCAATAAGAAGACATTCCCATTCACTTTTGACATTACAGAAGAATAAAGAACAAATCAGGACAAATTTATATCTCAATACATGTATTTCACATAATCAACATTGTTTGGCTTATATAAATCTCTATTAGTATGGAAAAGAGTATTAAATTATGCTATTAATGAAAAAAAGGTACAAGTAATAACAGTATGATCTTAACATGTATATCATTTATTTTTTGAAAAACTACAGATAAAATTGTTACTTCATTGTCAATATTAATTCAGCAAAATAAAAAAAAAAATTCTGATAAGAGTGAAGTTACATCTGTGTTGTTTACAGGTATCCCTAGAGGCACCCCAGTGCAGTTGAATGTCCGACCCCAGTCCCCACAGGTCGACCCCCAAATCGTCTCTGTAAACAGTAACATGAGTCAGGTCAAACAATGGAGTTAGACTGCAGCTGGTTTGTAAAATAAAAAAAAATATTAATGCCAATTTCATCTTTAGTTCTCCTGCCAGTTTTCTTGTTTATTTTCCACAGCAGAATTCATAAATTATAGAGAACAAAGTATTTTGAGATGCTTAACAATAAGAAGACATTCCCATTCACTTGTGACATTACAGAGGAATAAAGAACAAATCAGGACAACTTTATATCTCAGTACATGTATTTCACATAATCAACATTGTTTGGCTCATATAAATCTCTATTAGTATGGAAAAGAGTATTAAATTATGCATAATATCAAAATAACAGTTGTCAACATGTATATCATTTATTTTTTGAAAATTCTTTTGCTAATTAAACACAAGGCAGTAGCATGATCCATTTTATAAAAGCCAGATATCTGAATTGTTCTGTAATTTTTGTGAAAGTTAATCATATTTATGCTGTATTTTTCTATCAACAGTTGCTGAGTGGTGTTGACATAGACCTCTCCCAGAGTTCCTCGGCTACTACATTGTCGGAGAGTGCCTCAAAGAAGGAGGAAACAGTCCCCCGCCATACTCTGTCCCCACCAAACATGTCCGCTCTCCTGGACATGTCCCTCTCTAACTTACCAGCTGCCAGTATGTACTATCTCGCTCACTCTAACTAAAGGCTTAAGTAAGCTTATCTGATGGAAGGGCATCAGTCTTTGGTTGTTTGTAAGCTCCAAATCTTGTTCTCTAGAACTTTTGGGTCAGAAAAAATTAAACATATGCCAAAGCTTTCAGACACATGTAAATTTACTTGTGTTCATATTGGCTTTAATTGGGAAGATGATGTAACAATAGGGGATCAAAGTCTTACATGGATATGAAAAATGAGAAAATTTATATATAATGTATTTTTTTTCTTAAGAACAGTAGAACTTTAAGTTATATAAATATTGAAGCATCTACATATTGTGTAGATTCATTGTTGTTCAAGTTTGTCTGAAAGGGATAGGGAGGGGCCATCACAAAGGTTTACAGAATATTTAATTTAGGAGAAAAATCATTTTTAGCTCACCTCAACGAAGTTGGCGGGAGCTTATGTGATACCCTCGGCGTCGGCGTCCCGGGTTAAGGTTAAGTTTTTTGGAGCAGTTTTCTTTTTAAGTACTTCTGTGTCCTATATTGATTAGACTTGCATGGAAGATGTTTCTAGTGTGTTTCATTGTACCAGTCAAAGTTTCAGATGTCACAGTTTCAGCAAAGGAATGACCAGGTTAATGTTTTTGGAGCAGGTTAACATTTTTGGTGCAGTTTTTGGTGTAGGTCTCATTTCCGAGTAACTATAAGCCCTATGTTGACCAAACTTGCATGGATGGTACATCAAGGATGCATGTACCAGATTTGCTATAAAAGCTGATATCTGACCTACATTTTCTGGTTTTTGTGAACAGGTTTCATTTCATATACTATGAGCTGTATAATGACCAAACTTGCATGGAGTACATCTTATGACATAGACCTCTCCTTCGGATGCTGAATCTGACCTACATTTTTTGGAGAGTAAACAGGTTAAAGTTTATGGTGCAGGATTCATTTCCAAGTAACTTTGAGCCCACCAAACATGTCCAAACTTGCATGGATGGTACATCTAAGGGTGCATTCTACTAGGCTGGCTTCAGAAGCTGAATCTGACCTACATTTTCAGGATTAGAGAAAAGGTTAGTTTTTTATACAGGTTTCATTTCCAAGTAACTTTGAGCTCTATGTTGAACAAACTTGCATGGATGATACATCTTAGGGTGCACACTAATGGACTTGCTTCAGATGAATTTGACATACATTTTCATGTAAATTTACTTGTGTTATGGGTGCAGGTCTATCACGAAGAAACTATAAGGCTTATATAAACCAAAGTTGCAAAATGATGCATGAAAAATGAAAAATTTATATATAGATGCTGGATTTTTTACATTTTCATGATGAAGAACAGGTTTGAAGTTTTATAGGTTATTAAATATCAAAATCAAAATTGCATAAATTTTGTATTTTTGGATGTACACTTTTTGTTGGTTAATTGTGTGACTTAATTTGCCTTACAAGGTTTATAGAATATATAATTTAGGAGAAAAAATCATTTTTTAAAAATCTTAATGAACACTAGGGCTATATTCACAATCATATATAAATAATCTTCAGTAGTCTAGAATGAAACATTTAGCTTATGACAGTAAATGAAGGTCTGATGCCCACAGATACAAAGAAAATCTGGTATAAGTATTCACCTGATTTTGTTTTTCTAGCTTCAGAAAATACTGATAAACTGATAGACTTGGCACTTGGGAATTCCAATACAACATTTTCAAGTAAGTTCAGTATGTTTATAGTTTATAATTCTTATCGGAATTAGTACATTGAATTCATTGATGTTTAAAAGAATATCTATGCATTGGTAACATTAGTTAAAAGGATGATAGTGTTTTTCACAGACTTTGTAAAATTGTTTTCAGCACTATTAGATACCCAGAATCGTGATATTTTAAATACACCACCGAAAAAGAATCCCAGTAAATACTCATCTCCTCCAGGCAGCCCTACCAATCCATGGCTAAATACAGGCGTGGTAAGAAATGCTTTTTAAAAATTCTCTGATGAATTTGTTTCCAAAAAGTCTTAAGGAGCATGGTTCCATTGAGAGTTATAAAATTTAAATCTTGTTATTTGTATGTAGTTGCAGTAAAATTGTGTGATAAAGAACTTGCTTTATGGAAATCTTAATAATAAGGAAACTTGAATGATTCTTATAGAAAGCTTAGAACTTCTGTATATAAAGACTTTCTCTATAAGGAAATGAGGTTAGAAATCCAAGTGACTTCCTTATTGATGAATGCTTTACAATCTGATATTTTTGTAGGATGGAGGTGATCTGACGTTTATGAATCTCCTGTCTGACTCCCCGCTGAAGCCCCCGCATACTTACCATGTCACCACCCCCTCTAATCCTGTCATACAGACCACACCCCTGTTCAGTGAGAGTTCACGTGACTCCATCATGGGTCGATTAGATGTAAGTTGTTGATCAGAATATAAACCTTAAGTTTCAAATGTGGCAAAAAAATTGTGTGAAATTTTCATTTTATTTTTTTTCACTGTACAATCAATTTAAATTAAAATTTTGTAAAAATTTCTAAATTAATTTTAAGCTTCTTTTACATAAGAGCAATCTTTACAGAGTTGGGAGAAAGAACTGCTCAATAATAAATCACGAATTGAATTATTGATTATACATGTACATGTCCTTTTGAAGAGTTCCAATTTACTCACTTTTACATATTTTTAAAAAAACTTTTGAGGAATTTTTTTTTTTAGAAAACTTAAGCAGAATAGGATATTCAATAATACCTATTTAGCAAGTGATGTACCCAAAGCAATTTGTAAAAAAATAATAAGAGAGCAAGAGAGAAAGGAAAAAAATTGAGATTCCTTTAAAATGCTACTCTTAGATTTGGTTTCATTTCAATAAAACGTGGTATATGTATAATTTTTGTCAAACTTTTGAGGAATTTTTAGGAAACATAGGTAGAATAGGGTATTCAATTAAACCCTGTATAGCAAATGAAATGCCCAAAAGAAATTTTAAAATAATAAGAGAGCAAGGAATGAGTAGAAAAAAAATTGAGATTCCTCCAAAATGCTACTCTTAGATTTGATTCCATTCCAATAAAACTTAGTACATGTATAAGTTTTAATATTAAACTTCAGGATACAAATTAAAACTTTCTTCTCCACTTCAAAGAGACACCAATTTGAAGTCACTATTTTCTCAAATTTTCATTATAATATCATGACTTCCACATATATGTTGCTATAGCAGTTCTCATGGAAATATGATAAAAACTTATTTTATCTTAATTTTTTTAAAAATACGAAATTTGGGGTGTGTTTGATTGACCCATCCTTGCACTTTTACAAAGTAAACATTATCCTCAATACTTAAGAAAAGTAGAAGTTTTGTTGTGTATTAATGAAAATTATTATAACTATAATCCAGAAAATTTAGAGTAAAAATGTAATGAAGCAAAACCAACCCACCAGTATTGTCAAACCATGCAGAGTTTAAGCAAGAAATTGAACACACCTGGTAAAACAAGCATTAACAATAACAGAGCTTGTGCCCTATTTAAAAAATTAGAAAAAGAGTCATAGCCTCATCAGAAAGTTCTGACATTTTGTTTACTGGTAGATCTATAGAAATTTCAAAGACCTGTAATTTTTGATTTAACCAGTGTGTGTTTGTTTCAGGTGGATGGAACTTTACAAAGTGTTATGAATGAGAATAGTATTGATTATGCTGTGAAATTCCAAGATCTTGCGGCTCACATTTCTGGAAATGTAGACAGTTCACTCCTACTGAGAAAAACAGACTCTAGTGGGTGAACTATCCCAGGTTTCCACTTCCTGTCACATGACATCAAAACTCTGTCATCTTTACTGTTTTGTTTGTTTGTTTTTTTTTTTAACCATAAAAACTTGAATACTCCTCAGAGTTTTACCCAAGTTTGACTGTGTGTTCGGCAGCCTCTGAAGTGACAGACATGTACTGGCTTCAGGAAATTCAGTTGTACAGTTAATGGTTAAAACAATAATTTTGTGTTCAAATTAAGACATATTCTTTTACTTTACATTCTTATCTTCTGAAAAGTAGGTTGAGACATATGAAATAAGAATTACAAATTACCCTCTATCGAAAAGCAGATTGTAACAAAAAGGACCAAGCGAAAAACACAAACAGTGCGGGGTATGAGAATTCTTAATGTAAGATATTGGTGTATATTTCTTTCCTTGCAATTTTCTATGTGGATTGAAGTAGAGAAAAATATCTAGATTGCTTTGTTATTTATTTTACACAAGCATTTCTCTGACTTGAGAGGCCTTGATGTTACTGCCTTCCTAGCATTGTTATTATTTGTTATGAATTGTAGCCATTATCTTTTATTTACTGTGATTAAATATAACATGAATTTTGTGTAGTGTTATTGGTAATAGAAGAGTGAGTTATACAATATTACTTGTACCTATTTTAGGAAAAGGTAATACCCTTTAGCGGATTTCTGTAGCAGGTTAAATCTTGCTCAAAGGTATGCTAATTGTTAATTATTACAGGAGAACTTTGGTGACACACATTTACATGACGATGTAAAGGGAATGTCCATCTTATACTAGAGAAGTTTTCATTATCGAATACCAATGTAGGCATGAATTTGAAAGAGGACAAACCATCACCAGGTGAAAGATATATTCATATTTCTGATTACCAATATCTATGTTGTTTTTTGGAGACCAGGTGTTCCAACGATTTATTGGAATTCCCATAGGTAATAATTGTGTCCCTTTATTAGCAGACCTATTTTTAGCTCACCTGAGCTGAAAGCTCAAGTGAGCTTTTCTGATCACCTGTTGTCCGTCCGTCTGTAAACTTTTCACATTTTCATCTTCTTCTCAAGAACCACTGGGTCAGTTTTAACCAACCTTGTTACAAAGCATCCTTTGGTGATGGGGAGTTTAAATTGTTAAAATGAAGGGCCAAGCACTCCCCTTCCACTGGGAGATAATTCATGAAAAGACAAAAATAGGATGGGGTCATTAAAAAATCTTTTTCTCAAGAACCACTGGGCCATAAAACCTGAAACTTATGTGGAAGTATCCTGGGGTAGTGCAGATTCTAAATTGTTCAAATCATCTCTTCCGGGGGTAGGGAGGGGCCACAATAGGAAATCTTGTTTTTACATAGAAATATATAAGAAAAATCTTTAAAAATCTTCTCAAGAATCACTGGGTCTTAAAAGCTGAAACTTATGTGGAAGCATCCTTAATAAGTGTAGATTCTAAATTGTAAAAATCATGACCCTGGAGGTAGGGCGGGCCACAAAACGGAATCCAAGTTGTACATTGAAATATATAGGAAAAACCTGTAAAAAATATTCTTATCAAGAACCACTAGGCCAATAAAGCTGACACTTATGTGGAAGCATCCTGGGGTAGTGTAGATTCTAAATTATTAAACTTCCCGCAAACGAAGTTTGGGGGGGTATATAGGAATCACCTTGTCCATCTGTCTGTCTAGCTGTCCGTCTGTCTGTGCAAAATGTGTCCGGTCCATATCTTTCTTATGGAGGGACATTTACTACTCCACACAAAGATTGCCTATGACCTAAGGGTGTTTCATGACCTTGACCCAAGGTAATTTTGTGAAGTTCAAGGTCACTGGAAGAAAAAGTTCATAATTCGTTTCCGGTCCATATCTTTCTTATGGATAAACTTGGTAAGTTCTCAATTTCACGCAAAGATTGCCCATGATTCAAGAATGTGTCATGACCTTGACCCAAGATCATTTCGGGAAGTTCAAGGTCACTGGAAGAAAATTTTCATAATTTGTGTCCGGTCCATATCTTTCTTATGGATAAACTTGGTAAGTTCTCATTTCAAGCAAAGATTGCCCATGATCCAAGGGTGTGTCATGACCTTGACCCAAGGTCATTTGGGGAAGTTCAAGGTTACTGGAGGAAAATTTTCATAATTTGTGTCCGGTCCATATCTTTCTTATGGATAAATTTGGTAGGTTCTCATTTCACACAAAGATTGCTCTTGACACAAGGATGTGTCATGACCTTGACCCAAGGTCATTTGGGGAAGTTCAAGGTCACTGGAAGAAAAAGTTCATAATTCATGTCCAGCCATATCTTTCTTATGGATAAACTTGGTAGGTTCTCATTTTACACAAAGATTGCCCATGACCCAAGGGTGTGTCATGACCTTGACCCAAGGTCATTTGGGGAACTTCAAGGTCACTGGAAGAAAAATTTCATAATTCATGTGTGATGCATATCTTTATTATGGAAAAACTTACTTCTGAAAAACCCAGCGGGGGGTATTTTATCCCATTTGGACAGTTCTAGTTAAATTTAAGATGAGGGACGGGGGCACAATAGATATAAGAAGAGGTGAAATATTGTAAAGAATTGCATCACCAAAGTTACTCAAGTGAGCGATGTGGCCCATGGGCTTCTTGTTGTATTCATATGAAGCAGAATGTGTGCAAAATCTTATGCGTGAAAAGAAGAAATCACTTGCTTTTGCCTTCAACTGGACATTTATATAGATCGATGACGTATTGTCAATAAACAATTGTAATTTCAATTCTTATGTCGATACGATATATCCTGGTGAGCTTGAGATAAAAGATACCTCAGAGTCTGACACATCTGTTTCATATTTGAATAATTTACTTGAAGAAAACGTTAATGGTAACCTGACAACCAAGGTCTATGTTAAAGTGATAAAATGAAATTGACTTTAACTTTTCTATCGTCAACTTCCCTAATACCCCACTATACCTTCATCACCTGCATATGGAGTTTATGTATCTCATATCTCGATTCAATATGCATGAGCATACTCTACGTATGAACAGTTTCTTAAACGAGGTAAATTATTAACAAACAAGTTGATGAATCAAGAATTTTAGCAGTCTCGTTTAAAGGCATCATTACGTAAGTTCTATGGTCGGCAAAATGACATTGTCAGCAAATACAGTTTATCATTGAGTCAAATGCTAATTGACGTTTCTCATACTAATTGTTAGTCAATTATTTACACACTCGTCTGAATTGACAATGGATTTTCTGTTATTTCTTAATCATGACTAGGAGCACACGGCGGGTGTGACCGGTTGACAGGGGATGCTCACTCCTCCATGGCACCTGATCACATCTGTTTTGAAGGTCCGTGTTTGTTCTGCTATTTTGTATTGTTTTATGGACTTTTGATCTTGTATACTTTTCGTTATCTCCATAGGTTTCATTGTAAAGCAACATAATTTTTTCTGTATTCAGTATTAATGTCAAATGTGCCAATATAGGCCAGCATCAGGTCAAAACTGCTGCATTGACTGATTCTATTTATTGAGAAGGGGAATAACTCAATTTTTATTTTTCCAAGCTGAAGAAGAAAATTGAGTAATTCCCCTTTTCTTAAATGCCGAGATAGACGTTTTCATATAGCCTCAATTTAGGTCTATGATAAACAATATATTTCTTGTTAGTTTACGGTATTTTTGGATTAAATTTCAAATAAATGTTCGAAATATTAGTCAAAGTTGAATACATATTATATTTAATGTAAGGGAACAAAAATTAAGAATCGGTTTGATGACATCATATTTTGTTGAATGACTAACATGAAGACAGGTATAATACCTGCTTCAAATAAAGGAGAAAAAACTGCCTGTCACATTGATTTTTGAAATTTTTGGCCTGAGATATTATTAATTAATTTTTTGGGCCTTAGCAAATAAAATTGAAGCAAAGTCGTGGACATCAAAATGGCCGAAATAAGGGAAGGTTACCACCCTGGTCAAATTTCCCCCTCTGTCTTCTTCAGATGTTTAAAATCAGGTCTGTAATCAGGTGTATAACAAAATAAACCAAATGTCCAGATTTCCTGATTGGATTAATGTAAACATGAAAATAGTATCCTTTAATATTAAGAAATAATACTTCATGTTTTGAATTGCTTTGTCTCAACTTTCTGGAAAAAAAATCTATAGAGTGGACCCCCTCAATCTTGCTGCAGTTTTGTGAAAATAAAAGAGTTGTATAATATTTACCACTAAGTTTGTTTTCATGAAAAAATTAATACTTTATATTTTAACCCGTAGTACCGATTAAGGGACTCCGACCCTCAGCCAGGAAGGACAACTCTTTAATTTATAATTTAATTCAAAAAGTCTTTAAATGAAGCTTGAAAATTAAATATTTTCATGCAACAATTTTCATTATATGCCTCTCAATGTGCTTCAAGGTTCTTTGCAAAGCTCCATAAATCACTTCTAATTTCATATCATGTTAATAAACATTAGTATCTAAAAATGCTTTTTCGGGATAAAAATTTCTACTTTTAATTAGACCTTTCTGAGAAGTTCAAAGAACCTTGAAGCACATTGAGAGGCATATAATGAAAATTGTTGCATGAAAATATTTAATTTTCAAGATTTATTTAAAGACATTTTGAATTAAATTATAAATAAGGTGTTTCGATAATTTGTAGATATACAAGATGAAAAACTGTATTTTAAAATGTCATTTTTAATGAAAAATGAAAACCAGTCTGAAAATGGGAGTTTTTTTCTGTATCCAGATTGCCTACAGTCTTTCAGAAAGCGGTAATTTGTATGTTCATGGCCTCTTCTGTAAATCAATATCAAATTTAATATAGGGAAGGAATGGGTTGTCAAATTGATGCATTGTATAGTAATGAAAGGGTTGTCTCTCTTTAAATGTTCTAACAAACAAGCAGGTCGACTTTGAATTGTTTATAACAGGTGATGCATCGACCTAGATTGACTCATTTTGAAAATAAAGACATAGATTGTTTTACTTCATCATTGTTTAGTTCTAACAAACAAGCAGGTCAACTTTGAATTGATGCATCGACCTAGATAGACTCATTTTGAAAATAAAGACATAGATTGTTATACTTCATCATTGTTTATCAAGAAAGGTATTTTATTTTCCTCAGACTGTGGCGTCGTTAAGTGATGATTCTGCCGTAACAGAATCATCTTTGTGAGGAGGTGAAATTGGATGCCATTGAATCATATGTTTGAAGGACCAGGTGTACTTGCACTGATTTATCCCTTCAAGGACAGTTGATTTATAAGGTCGCTCACTCAATGAGGGTTCTGTTTATACAGACAATGGGGAAATAAGTAATCAACGTTCTTGTCATTTTTAAGATGCTCTCTTTCTCAGAGCAATATTCTCTGAATCTTACTCCGAATATTGTTCATCTGACAACAAAACACTATACAATGGTCATTGGCCTTCTCGTTTCCTCAGCTGCCGAATTTCCTTTTACAAAGATATAGAAATCAAAGAAAATTTATTTCTATCAAGTGTACACACGCATGGTGAGATTTTGTGTGCGTCGACTGGGTGTTCTGTTTGGCTTTATAGGGCTTTGGCAAATTGTTAATATTTGGCGTTATGTCTTCCATTGAATTGCTATCAGCGTGTTCAAACGTCTTTAAAAAAGTTACGAAAAGGGCGTACATTGGACTTGATTTATATGTGAATTTATTTTGAATTTCTCATGTGATACGAAGGCCATCGATAAGGTATGATCGACAAATGAGCTGTGGTTTGGATCGTTCGAGACAGAAATTTGAATCTGAGCCACAAGAAAGAAGAAATTATGCTAGGAGATCTTGACATGGTTTTCTTTTTAATGATACACTAACACAAATTTTCTTGGACTGTTCAGTTACGTCCCTTTAGTGTGCAATTTGACTAATGATAGTAATACACAGAACTTTCAATGCTTCGTTTTTTTTAATTACTTTTTAATTCTTATGTGCGAGGAAAAATTAAATGACACGATAATATCTGAGTATGTCTTAAGATTAGCAATACTAGGCATAAAATATACAATCCTATTCTTGGAAGAATCATAAGGCCACTGGTATCAATTTGAATCATCTGATAAAGTTCTCAGCAACCGAAATCTTTTTTTTCTCTCTCTCTCTCTCTCTCTCCAGGGTGTCTTCATAGATTTAACGAATTTCCATATTTATGTTTTTTTCTGTCATATTAAATGGCGGTTCTTTAAACTTGTCTTTTTTGTAGCGTGAGTAGGCAGATATAATAAAGTATGTTCAGTATATAAAGGATGATAGAATTATAGAAGCAGTTCTGTCTTGTCAGAGGATGTTGTTTGGGCTATAGATTGATTGATTAGCAACTACAAAGACATTTTTCGCTTATCTCGAACGTAAAAACACTATTCAAAAGCCCAACAATGCATATATGAATATTTACTGTCAGCCCCCCGCGGGTTTTACGGCTGTTTTACAATGCGGTGCAATGCAGAACACAACTGACCGAGGGAAAACAAGTACTCCTGTTTACCGCCGGCGATTCATCTTAAATAGTTGTTGAAATTTAAGGTTAATATCTTACAAATTACTGTGAGACAATCTTTAGAAGGAGGGACATTCTTTATTTGTTTCTCCCAGTGTGGCGGGGCTTTGACCGAAATTGAATAAAAATGTTTTTCTTTTTGTTTTATTCTTATTTTCTGTCAGAATTCTCGTTTGAAAAGCAAACTTCTTTGAAAGAATGATATGAAAACGTGAAATATTGACATAACGTCTTCTCTGATGGTGTTGTTTATGACCAATATTGATATTTACGTGCTCCCATTATTGATAAGGGTTGTCCTAACAGTGGTGGTCTACATTTTATCCACCCACCCGTAAGGGAATTGACCTTTTTTTTCGAAACTATATCGTATCAATACAGACTTCACGCTGTCCTATTCAAAAAAAGGGGAAGCAAAATAATCGGTAATAAATGTACTTCACTACTGTTGCCTTGAAAACGGGGGTGTAGAAGAGGGAGGGGAGGGGCGCTATAATATAACAATATAGGAACAGAGGAGGAGGAAAGCCACTTGCTAAGAAATGAGAATTTTGTATTGAAAGATTATTACGTTTTGTAAAAAAAAAATCATATTGGGCTCAAATTTTCATTATTGGAACAGAACTTTAAAAGAGAAGAAGTATGAATTTACGTTAAGTATGTTAATTTATATTTAATAGACTGATTCCGCATTAACAAATTATAAAGTTATATATTTTATTGGGCACTTAAGATCGGCATTAGATAGCTGATTTATTAAAAACTTTTTCCTTTCAACGAATATTTCTTAAATCCGTTTCCAAATCCGTGTACTATAAATGTACCTAATTTGGTTCTTTGTGGTGTTCGATGATCTATACAAAACATATCGGATACGGTAAATGGGGTGTCTCTCTCTCTGAAACATCCAAAATCATGTGACAAGGATTTGAGACGGATTTAAATCTTCCTTGACTGTTCTGATATAAATTTTCTGATATTCTAAGTCAGATATAACTCCACCTTTTATTAACAAATCGATTTAATACATTTTTAAAAAATTCATTCTCTTGGTCGTTATCTAAACGTATTCAGCGCGTATAACTTCACGCCCCTCAAATAAACACAATTTTCTGAAATGATGAGCAAACATTTCCTTGTTAAAATTTTTACTGTATATTCTTTCCTTCCTCAGAAGAGTATAAATCTCTTCAGCAAATATCTTTTATTTCGTTCTTTGAGTACCGTCAATTAAAACGTTAACTTGAGTTTCATCAGAGGTTCGCCGCAAATTACAAAAGGACACGGATTTGTTTTGTATTCATAGCCTGCAACATTTTTTATGCGATTGAATTTGATCCATAATCAAATATTTTATGGATCACCCTATATATCCATTTTTGTTATCATTTACAAAAGTGATTTTTAAAAATGCCTTACATAAACCAATGCGATTTAGTTTCCTCTTTGCATTTCTTTGTCGGCAACATGATGAGTTTGATATTGATAGATACAAGCAGGAATGAATATAAGTAGACCATGTTGAGAGTCCAAATTATCAAGAGGGCGTTGACATTTTTTTTTTTAAAGAATAACACCCTATTTACACCAGATTAAAACTACGTCACTGTTAAATGACGAGTATATGTTAAAATAAGGCAGTCTTTAATTATCTACGCACTTGGGCATATAAAAGATGAATATATTTAAAATAAATTATCTTCAGCTCTGATCTCTATGCACAGAAATTCATTTCCCTAAAAAAGTGAACACAGTGATTTTATCTGATTTTTATGCCCCCATAATTGAAGATTCTGTCTGTTCGTCTGTCTGTCTAGCTGTCTGTGTGCTTGTCTGTCAGCAAAGAACTTTAAACTCACTTATAATACCTTTCTTTGATTGGAGCTTTCGTATTTCACATAATTATATATTTCTTGAGACCATACTTTTTGGCCTCCTGACCTTGGATGACCTTGGCGTTTGGTGCACTTTTGCAAAAATTTACGGAAAATTAAAGTTAGCCATAACGTTTGATGCTATAGGTCTCTTATGATGCATAGTGCATTAATTGTTACAAGATCTTTCCTTTGTAATAATTTTCAACCTTGACCTTAAAGTTTGACAAATTTAAAAAAAAAAGCTTTAAACGTCGGTCATATTTCTCGACAATTGATACTCTCGTATTTCATAGGTCTATTCCTTCTGAAACTAGAGCGAACATGGTTTTATGTTTTAGTCTTTATTATTATCAAATACTAAAATATTTAACTAAACGCTTCATTTTCTGAGGATACCTTCTGACATGACCTTTCTTTGACTACTAACAAGTTGACCTTTAATCCTCCACTATGAAATTTGAACAACTTCTGAAAAATGTTAAGATTTAAAAGACTTTTTTAAACAGTTGATGCTAGGTCATTATACATGTAAGCTCAGTATGTATATCACATGTGTATTTATTGTGACAAGATATTTACCTTACTTTTGACCCTTTTTCCTTGGAATTTGACCCATTAAAAAAAAACAACTTCGGACATAACTCTTTAACGGTTGGTACTTTGGTTTTCGTGTTCCTCGGGTAAATCCACGGTCTTTTCTTATGAAAAAAAAAATTGATCTCTTTCAGTCCAGTGCGCTCCCATTACAATGTGACGGACTGAAAACCTTTGGCTAGCGAAGATGCTCAAATTTATAAATATATTATTAAAGAATTTATATCATCGATGACTACCTCTGATCAGAGTATAATATCATTTTTGCAGCTGAAAAGTACTTTGATAGACACAATTGCTGAATCGACGTCAATGCAATATATTCATCTCATTTTAAATAAAAAATAATTTCTCTGCAAACGAACCGTCAAATTGAATATGCCAAGAATATATATATTTTAATAAGAAATATTTTTTTTTTAATTTCCGACATTTTAACTCGACCATAACTGTGAGACGTCATTTAAAATTCCCTTTATATTTAAGTTTGCTTTTTGTCAAACTAAAATGTCTTTTATTTTACAAAACCTACGAAGTTTCACTGAGCAAAACATAAATTATTTATCTATTCCATCCTGTTTCTTTGAAAATTAAAATGTAATGACCCACTATTGAATCAACGATGACTCGGGGAAATCACAAACATAGAAGGTGAATTACCGATATCTATAAATGGCTTGAGTCATCTTCTCACACAAACAATCTTTCAATAAAACAACTATGGACCAATTTTGGCTGCCTATCAAATACGATGACACAAGAAAATCGCTTCCTCGTAAATATACAAACAATATCTATCTATGGCCTTCATAATGGAAGAGCAGGTCTTTGGCAGAATTCATTTTTGTTCCAACAGGTGTTGCGCTCGCAACATGACACTTTGATATGGTGATACCCGCAACACAAAGGAAACCCTTTCTTCCACTAGGGTACTTAAAATTCTTGAGAAAAAAACTTGATGCATCTTTTTAATATTTAGTCAGGGGCGTAGCAACCGGGGGGCCAGGGGGGGCCTGGCCCCCCACTTTTTTTCTCAACCTCACTTATACTATAGGAAATGTTAATTGAAAGCCTGGTTGCCCCCCCCCCCCACTTTTAGTGATGTACCGAAAATGTAGCATTAGAATGGGTACTAGAAGTAGTTGACACTGAGAAAAAGTTTAACCCCCCCCCCGAAATAAGATATTCGACTTTGGGCAACTTTTCCTTTTTTTTTTTTTTTGCTTGTCAACTTTTTCATGCAAGTAAAAAAAAAATTTCTCTACCTGGCCCCCCCCCCCCCACTTTCAAAAACGATGCTACGCCACTGTTAGTAATCTTACAAACAAGGAGGCAAACACCTTGAGAGGGAAATGTAGCTGAAGAAATTAAAGAACATACTAATTATCATAATTTAAAAATTGTTTTCTATATAAATCTATTCTTTAAAAGGTCTAACATTTCCAATGTCTGTGTTTTTCGATAAAATGCTTCTTGTTTATCGTTCGAACTAATAATAAACTGTTTGCCTTCACTTTAATTTGGTCCCTAAGTCAAAGAAAATGTAAGTGTCCCTGAACTCGGAATTGGATTTTTTTTTCCAAAGAGCAAATGAAATCTCATAATTAATTTTGTACAAGTTTTTATTGATAATAACATTATGTAACAAAAAGGCAACAATTAATGATCGATGTATATCTGTAGTACAGTTAATATAAGCTTACACGTATAACAAAATATCCAATAGTATATGACGAAACATATGAAACGACATCACTGAAGTGGATTGTCAATGGAGATGAGCAACCTATGTGGCTATGGAAGCACATTGTACGTAATTCTTGTCTGTGAAGTTGAACCTCGGAAATGGAAATAAATATCATGGTAAATGCACATTATTCCTCAACATTCCTTCTGTACTGAATAGTCAACTTTTCTTTCTTAAATAATCCTACATATGGGGAATACAGATTTCCCCGTGTCAAGTTATTTCTAGTTATACAATATGGTGCTTTAGCCACTATTTAAATAATATCAACAAATTATACGTCTTATATGTGTTTATATCGTTTTTAGCACTATCATAACTTTCTTCATCCGGTCTCACTTGCACACCGGAAATACGACACTACGCATGCGATCTGGTCAGCGACTCGCTGTGAACTTGGGGGATGTTCACGATTAGTTTGGCACTAAACGGTCGATAGTCAACCTATCACAGATTTTTTTCAGTCATATCCAGTTTGTGTTCATTTTTTTGCTGTCTTTTTAACAGCCGTTTTCTCGGTCGTCTTTTTGGGAGATGTCTTATTGACGATGCGTTTAATGATGGAGCCCTTGCTATTTGTGGTTATGGACTCTTCACCACTCTGTTCTGCCACTGTGGCGAGTCCGCCATGAGAGTCGGATTTAGGAGACTTTACAGACGATTCTGGTTTGACCTTGCTTCCACCGATTCTACTCATAAATGATTTTGTTTTACTTTCCGCTTTTAAAGTTTCCTTCTCGGGAATTGGATCCTCATGATATACCAGTTTATTCGCGGAACGCTGTGGAAGTCGAAGACTCCCGTGTCTAGTTAGAGGTGACGCCGTGGAAGATTTCGTTACGTTAGCTGACTTAGCTCTGTCCGCTACAGAAGACGGCGTAGTTGTAGGCTTTGGAGCTGGTGTTGTTTTCGTAGATTTGGGCTTTGAATTTTCATTGTGTTTTACTGAAGTTACGACTGAGGCGGGTTTTATTGCTGGTTTGTTAGCGGATGAAGCAGTTCTCGGAGGTGGAACTGGTGGGGGTGTATCACTGGTTTCTTTTCGAGCTTGAGACGAAGCAGTTGGAGACATAAATGACCGCCTAGGTGCTTTAGAAGTAGTAGTCGAAGAAGGTTTCGCCGAATCTACGGGAGATGTTCCCAAAGACGGTCTCGACGATTTTGGTAGACGCAATGACTGGGTTCTGGAAAATCCTTTGCTGGGCGAAGAAGAAGCAGTGAGACGTGCCGTCACGCTTGCAGCAGTTTTGGATGGGGAGGTGTGAGAAATATTATGATGAGCTGGAGTTGTCGGCCTTGAAGACCCGTGAGCTGGCGTCGTAGGCCGAGATAAAGGATGAGGCGTCGTTGAACGTGAATTTGGTTGACTGACATTAGAGGAAACTTTTCTCTTTGGACTGGTCTTTGCATGAGTTCCACTTTCGGAAATGCCAACAGAAGATGCAATACTCGTGTTTGATTCACTTGTGCGAGATTTGTTGAGATTTGTTGTGCTTTTTCTCGCAGTTTTGGTTCGGTTCGAGTCTGATCCAGCAGAACCCGGACGTCCTCTAGTTGTACTGCTTGCAGTATTACGCATATAACTCGGAAGTTCCTTTGTCTTATGGGACAATCTCTCCACATTCTCAGGGGTAGCCAAAGGAGCCATTTTTATTGACGAATCAGAGCTTTGAGATTTGTTTTTCACTGTATTTTCGAGGTCAATATTCTCGCTCCAGACGTCTTCCTTTGACGTGCCGTGGCCGCTGTCTGGTGATAAAGCTGAATATTCAACAGATGAGTCAAGGTTGGACTCCTTGTTTTGGTTTGTTGTGGAAGCAACCACAGCTTCTGTCCACGACTCCGTTCTCTGTTTACGGGCATCAAGCTCTGACTGCTTTTGTACAGTTTCGTCTATGATCTGTTTTGGGGGTACGTTCACATCCTCATGAGAAACACTCTTTGCAGCCTTAAGATTGAACAATTTTCGCGGGAATGTCGGGGTTAATTCCGATTCAAGTGTACTACTCAATGAGGTCCGCTGAGACACAGTTCCTGACATAGTTTCAAATCCTTCATCACGAGCACTGTCACTACTGCTGGCGTAACTACACCGAGATCCGATATCGTTCCTCACCGATGTAGAATCACTGCTGCTCTCTGACTTGTGATTTATAGGTAATCCATGATGAGAGCGAGGACTTCCTAGAGAATGAGTCTCAAAAGTGAACGAATCGTTTGTTTTTGTAAATCGAGGTGAAATAGGATTTTCTTGGTCAGACAGATTGTCATAGGCACTTTTGCGTTGTGTAGAACGTCTTTGTTTCCATTTCGACATGATTGCCATCGGTGAAACGTCAAATTCGTCTGCAGGTTGTACTTGAATGTTCAGTTTGTCCGATTGTGATGTTGGTGTATCTGTTATGGGGTTCTCTACAGAGTCTTGTGCAGCAGAGCTCCTACGTTTTTGTTCCGGGGAGGAAGCGTCCGCCTCGCTATAGGGGGTGTCACATCTGAGGGTTTCAGTCGATGTACTCGTAGATTTGATTGATAAACGACTAGAACTCTTGGGACTGTCACTTTTGGAGCTGGATGGTCTCCTCGGGGAGGACGTACCATCAGGAACGTTATCAGTATCACTGTCACTGCTAGGGAAATATTTGGCTCCTCTTTTACTTTCAGAATCAAGTCGCCCAGCACTTCGTCGGAATTTTATCTTTTCACCGTTCACAATCTGCAGATTAACAAGTGAAAAGCCTTCTTTTTCACTCACTGCCTTGCGGGCGACAGATTCATCGTACGATTTTGACCTGCTCATGCCATGTTCTTTCAGAGCTTCATCAACGGTGTCTTTTTGTACATCACTTTTCCAACGTCCGTCCGAGGCGGATCGATCTTTATCACCAAACCGTTTATTTCGAAATTTTCGATTTGCCGCCATTTTAGCTGCTTTGCTTAAATTTGATGAATCTTTTTTAGATTTCTTTTCAGTTTCTACTTTGTTTTCACTTAAAGCTTCGTTATTTTGCTTTGATCGACGGGGAGGCACTTCAGGGGGCGGCGGAGAACCTGGTTTTATATTTTCTATTTGCGGAGATTCTCCCGAACTTTGTGAGTTTTTCAAATTATTCACTTCAGTTTTATTTGAATGTAATGCCTGTTTGACATCATCGAGGGATAAATTGGATCGCTGTTTTCGTATTTTACGTTTTGCTTTCAATGCCTCACTTTCTCCGCCTGCATTTGAATCTTCCGATTTTGAAACAGGGGTCACTTGGGCTTGAACAGAGGTTTGAGAAGCGGACATTTCGCTTTCTGTCGCTTCTTTCTTTGATTCAGAGTCCTCTATAGCTTTGAGGACCTGATCTATGTCTTTTCTGTCCAAGTCACTCATCCAGCGCCGATTTAACTGTGTTTTCACAGAAACAGACACCTTTTGGCTATCATCAGATGCTTTGCCAGCATTTAGATTAGCGTTGTTGTTGGCGATTTCAAGTAAATGCTTGATTTCTGAGGGATCTAAAGTATTTCTTTTGCTAAGACGCCGAGCCATTTGAGTTCGGGTTCGTTCCACTGCGTTTTCAGATTCTCCCTGCACATCCTGCTGAGCTGCTTTTTCCAGTTCTCTTGTTGGCGTTTCTAGTCGCGATTTTTCGTCGATGATCGGTAAATTTCTGTTTACCTCTGTTGGTGTGATCCCAGTTCTCCACCTGGTTCGTTGTTCTTCTGACGCCTCCTCTTTTGGTTTGGTTGGTGTGATGCTTGGTTGTGCTTCAGGAGTGGGCGATGCTGAATCTTTTCTGCCCAGTTTTCTTTTGATTCTATCTACAACACTTTCAGTGTCCTTAGACTCATTGGAAGCTTTCGCGGAACTTCGAGTAGTTTTGTCATACATGCTCTTTGTTCGCCTGAATGGCACATCACTTGTGTCAAATTCATTTAAGACTGATTTTTCAACTACAGGTGTAGTAGAGCGTTTGATTTCATCAGATTGTTTAGAAGTATCCACATTAGGAGAAGGTGCACGTTCTCTCTCAAACACTTCCAGTAGATTTCGGTTTTCTTTTCTTTCCTGGCGTCTCCGACGGAGTGATCCGTAGCGCTCAAACTTAGGCTGGTCAGAATTGTCCTCGGGCTGTGTAAGAATGTTCATCAATGACTCATTTTTATTTGCACCCTCAGACTTTCTGAAGTCTGTCGCATCTTCAAGACTGCTACATGTACTTTCTGAATCAGCAAAGTCATCTTCTTCCTGTCTCTTTTTACTGCGCATGCTCCGTCTTCCGTATCCTCCTCGGACAAAGCCGGCCTTTGTGTCCGTGACATTGTCATTCCCATCAAGGTTTACTTTTTTAACTTTTGTTACTGAAAAGTTACTGTCCCCAAACTTCCGATTCGCGAATCCACTACGAACGTCAGCGAGTAACATGTCCACAATAGATCCATCGTCATTATTGGCATTGGCTGGAGTTTGATCAGGATTGGCTCGCACTTCAGCTGAAAACAAATATGATAAGAAAAATAAGTCAGTTTATTGCTTGGTAAGAAGTATTCATTTCAATATAAGGATTAAGTGATAAATTTTAGTTAACAACAATTACCTGCATTCTTCTTATTTCGTTCCTCTTGTTTTTGTTTCTCGCGCAAAGCTGACTTTTCTTCGTGTTTCTTCCTCTGTTTATTTTCCTGAATCATAAAAATGAGAAAAATATAGATCACTGTGATATAAACCAAGCGTACTAAATTACAAAAAAACAAATAAGTCTGTGCCATACCTCTATGGCCTTCTTGAATCGCTCACAGAATGTTTGCATCGTTCGGAAGGCCTCCTCCAGTTTGAATGTTTTGATATCCTCACAGAAGAAATCGGCCAGTTCATGTCGGAGACTCTCAATATCTTTCAAGTCTTCCTGCAGGTCGTCAATTTCTGATTTTGCCTCCTGTTCCAACGAAAAGAGAGAAATATTAAAATATCCAAGGAATTCAGACGCCCTGCTGCAGAAATCTGGATGAGGGATTTATTACCTGTAAGAAGTCGGAGATTTGGTCCCGGAATTCTTGATTGACGTTTCCCATTTGATCTGACAGATTCTTCAGTTTGTTGGCAAGATTGTTAATGTCAGTAGTCAAATTTTCCACGGAAGCTCTACAAAGATAAATACAAACATCATCATAATTATTTTTTAAACATACTTTTCCAAACAATTGCAATACATTATTTATATCTCTAATTATCTGTCATGATTTGATTGATTTGATTTTATCAGCACACTTACACAGAAGCGTCCTTCAGGTATTTCATCTCTTCCGTGAAGTTTAAGCAGTTAGGATTCTTTTCTTCTGCTTGCTAAAAATTTAAAAAATAGATTTTTGTTTTTACAATGTAGAATCGTTTTGCTTTCTCAAGTATTTAGATTTGCCGCTTTTTTCTTATTATTTTTTCTATAAAAGTATTTTTATAGTTCTCAAATTGAATTTTTTTTTTTTAGGAAATAAATTAAGATTCGAGAAAAACATAGACATATGAAATTACCATGACAACGTAATGCATGAGATTCATCCTTGGTTTATTGGCCCGTGTGTCTGTAAGTTTGATGAGGGATGAAAGTTTAAACCCAGCGGCATCGCCAATGCTGGAGTTTGCCTAGAGAAATTCAAATTATACATTTTTAAAAGCGTTCAGTCATAATTGTAAAAATATTTTTTTCAATGACAAAAACACATTTTGAAGGCACATGTTTATTATTGATAATTCGAAATCCAAAGCACAGTTTTAAAGGCTTGTTGATGTAAAATCTATGTCCTTCAGTCAATTTTCATTTGAGATTGTCCCCAAGCCTAATGTTAAAAAAATATATTGTCAAAAGGAATTTACAAATAACAAGTTTGGAAATGCACACCTTTTGTTCAAGAACACCGGGTGATTTTTTTCCCAACATCCATATACAATAATCACAAAACTCTGATTTTATTGAAATAGGATTAACTTCGAAAAGGAGAAAGGAAAACATTTAGTAGAGGGGGGCTTAACTTTTTAGGACGACGAATTGACCGTGAGATGGCTGTTTGGAGTGTTAGTGTAACTGCTTACCGCGTTTAAATAATTCCCTGCCAACAAAACTAGATAAAGCACTTCATGTAGTTTGGTATTTCCTTTAATATCTAAATAAAAGAGAAAAAATAAAAGGACACGTTTTATAAGTGGTTAAGCAGGGTGAAACATGATAATTCTATCCAAGATGAATGCATGCATTAGGCTAAGCGCCCATGATGCAGAATGCTATCAATTTCCTTTCGATTCATTTTTATTCAAGAAAGTAGTACATTTGTATTTCAAAATATGAACCTTTGGCGGCAAGGATAACAGCTTCTATTGCGGGGCGGATCCATTCCATATCGTTGGTAAACTCTTCTCTAATCAGCATACCTTCGATACGTATCCTATAACTAATTATTTCATAAAAAAGTTAATAGGGGAACAAATACATTTCCCTATTTATTTTACGATTTTACAAAAAGAAATAGCAAAAATAGATCAATTGAACATAAATCACTTACTGGGGAAGATCCATAAGGCACAATAGGAATTTTTCGGCACTTCCGAGCTTGTCTCGGTCACCTTCATAACTTCGAAGTAATTCAATCTATAAAAACAAAAATGAAATAATTTTTCAAAACAAATATAATCAATTTGTACATTTTTCTTTTATAAATCATCATAAATCTTTTTTTTCATTTCCACTAAGTACAGAAATTAACATAATTAATGCGAAAATACCGGCTTATGAATATTTCTTCTCTTTATTATATAAAACAATTAGTTTTACCTCGTCTGCGTACGGCATTATTTTCAAAAGTCCCCTGAGTTTCTCGGCACCAATTTTTTCACTCGGACCTTCTCGGAGAAGTTCTATAATTTCTTCGTTTGACATTCGGAACTGTTTTAAGGAGATATTGATATTCAGACTTCTCTTTCCCTCCAGTAAGTTTATCTACAAAGAATGGCGTGTTGTATAGTAAATAAGCTTTTATTCTTCTGCATATACATGTAGTTTGATTTTTTTATATACATAAATGAGTTTCTTTCTTGGGTTCATTTAAGGGCGAAATATTAGGAAAGGTTTTGGTCTTCAGACATACCCTATGATGCCAGCGTTAATTCTGACAAAGGAATGAAACTATTCCCAAATCAGGTATAAAATTAACAAATCAGGTCTGAAATCTCTGTCATAATATTTTTACACTACTTAACCACATAAAGGATCGTTAAACAACTTCAGATTTTTGCTGAGTTCATTAAGAGCTGTTATATATTTGTAACCTGATTACCAAGTACATGTAAATTTGTGAAAAAGTAAGAGGTGTTATTAAGTTCACGTAAATAAAGTTATGGCTATGCTGATTTTGTTGTTTATTTACATATATGTAATACACACATTCGAACACAGGTGTGTTGATATTTTCTTGACCATTACCTATTGGGGAGGAGTTGTTACGTGCGTGTTGACCAAACAATGAGACTAACTTCAGCATGAAAACAAGTTTTAGATCTAAATACAGTAAATATTTTTTTCACATTGACAAGCATTATAATTTTAAAAAGATAATGGAATTATAATGATAGAAAAAAAAACTACAAGGATTTCTGTGAAGTGTTATATTTCAAAATTCGGGCATTTAATTTGTTTGCAGTATCCAACAGTTTTTACCTATTGCAAATAAAGTAAAACACGAGTTTCTACAAATAGTGGCGGTTTTTCCATACCCATGATTTATGAATTCATTAACCAATAAAGACAAACAGAGTAAGAGAGCAATTAGCGTCGCTGACCGCTTATTTGCGATTCTCGACTCAACTACACTTCTAAAAACATATCCTAAAACTTGAACCAAAATATTGGGACTGTATCTTATAACAAAGGTGATTAAGAATAAGACAAGCGAGTCGTCATTGGGGGCTAATGGCAGAAACAATAAATAAAAAACGTGTCCCAATTCAACAACTCGGTCATATATTCATAAACGTATAATAGACAAAAAGTGTGTGTCAGTCGGTACACATATTTCCCAGTCAGGCCAGCTTCCTTCGTCAGAGGGTGAGGGACAAATCCTGTTTCCAAGGGTGACCTTACTGTAAAGAGACCTCCCCTTGAGTCGGGCTAAATACCCAGAACAATGCCATGGATCCGTGCTAAGTTGATCCAGTTTGATATGATGATAACACAGTGATAAAGTCTTTGATTAGAGGGCTACATGTGTTGTATTGTTTTTTAGGAATGCTATTGTCTTAGATAGCATCAGGGCTTTATCACAAGTAATTTTTTGTAGCAATTTGTGCAGGTGACTAATTGTCAAATCTGTCAAGCTAACCATTGCAATTGTCCCTATAACCTTGTTTACAATGCACGACACTCGATCATGACACACGAAATCCCTGCAGAGATCTTGTCATTTGACTACAAGGTTAATTATACCAAACTTACTGATACAATTGGAATTTCAAAGTAAAACGACACCCTATAATATTAAATTCCCTTACCTCCGTCAGTTCCCGCTTCCGTCTCTCCGAGAGATTTCCACCGACGACTTTTTCCGAGTTGTCGGGAGGAGCACTGATACTGAATAGATCCTCCATCTTATTGAAGTCCATTTCTTTCACATATCCATTAAATCGCTTCCCAACTGATTGCCAGATGTTGGGTTTTCCAGACATAACTTTACTGGCCGGAATTTTGCTCCATTGCAAAGTCCTCATTTTGGTTTTAGGTTTGGGTACATTTTGCTGAGGTAGTTTTACCTGAGGCGTAGCACTAGGAAATCGTGCCCCTCCCAAAGGAGGGGGCGGAGGGATCCCAGCGGGACCTCCCGGCGGAGGAGGGGGTGGAGGTATACCAGGAGCCATGGGTGGGGGAGGTGGTGGTGGGGGCGCCATTCCTGGCGGCGGCGGTGGTGGCATTGGGGCGGGGGGTGGCGGAGGGGGAGGTGCGTCTTTGGTTGAAACACTTTCTGTTGAGGTAAGATCTGTTAGAGATACATTATTGGACCGCCGTGGCGACATCACTCGTGCTCTTTCTCCATTGTGACAAGAGCATGTACAAGGTCCATCGACGGATTTTTCCCGCTTTCGATGAGAAGTCATCATTAGTTTCTGCGCATCCTCTTTGGATTCTATTAAGGTGGCTTTACACACAAGTTTTTCGAGAGTTTGCCATATTAATTCACTGTTAGAATCAGATGGATCAATTTTCAGCATATGCTGAAGCGTCGTCAGGAAGCTAAGCTCTTGTGGAGAATCACCGATCTAAAACAGAATTTAATATATAATTAAAAATTAAAACATATATAATTTAAGACTAAAAATTAATTAAACTTAGATAATATATAAATATTAACTCCAACATTACCATCCTGGTGTTCCGTGTAGTTGACATATCAGTCACATAATAATTCTTATTAACTAAAAACAACACTCTTATGGTGGTCTATATACACTAACCATAATCACAGATTAGTAACTGTCCATCGGTCAATCACATATTAATGAAAATCCGGGCTAGTTTATATTCCAAAGTGGATTAACCACGAAGTATTTTGTCAAAAGGAGTGTGTAAATCCGCTCAATCTACATTAACCTATTGGTCTAAAGATTGCTGTTCGTACGATTGCAATAAATATGGTTGTGCGTTTTTCTGTGACAATGTGGCCAGCACACTGCATGACTCGACATCGTCTACTTGTTTTTGTTTTTCCCCTCTCTCAGACAGGTGTCCCTTTGATGTTTTGTTTACATTATGTTTCATCCAGGTTACGTCTGTATCTCCGATAGCTGAGTTCACTGCTATCAGAAATTTTAAAGAAATCAAGCATTTGGTAGATGTTCCCGGAAAAGAAATTACATGTACTCCAGGATTTAAACAAAGAGATCAAGAGAAATGTCAAGATGAACAGCCCAAATTGTTTGAACAGAGCTGTTATAAGTCGTTTTCTTTCTCAAATATTTGTCAGCGGGGAACTGGCCAACATTCACACAGATCGCGCCAATGGAAGTTAAACTAGACAACCAATGGCAAACTTCGAACAGTGTTAAGACAACAGAATGCAAACAATATGGCGTAACGCGATGGGTTCGTGTCAGAATAAAAGCATATTGTAAAAATTAGTCTTGCTAATCTGTTTGTAATTAAATGTCTAGCTTATATTGCTATTTGCTTCTCGGTCACTAAGCATGCTAATTTTTCGTGACACTAAGGCGACTCCCCAATGATTCTGTGAAGAAGGTGCTAGACAGATGGATAATACATATACAAACATGACAATGTAATGTAGAAACCATTCTTTGCAAGTCATCATCACAACAGCTGTACAAGATCTTATTCCTTGTATGAAAAGATACCTTCAATGCATTATCAATAATATAACATATAAGCATTAAAAACCCCTTTTCCATGAGCGAATAATATATATTTCTGATTTTTGAATTTCTAATCCACAAACTAGTTTATTGTGATAACATATTAATGTCTTTTTTCTCTGTTGTTTTGTTTGTTTATTGTTTGTGGACTCCCACCTGATTATATATAGCGTGGAAGACATCTAGAGGGCTGTTTAGATCCACGCCCTTGGCCCCGGGCATCGCCTCCTCGTCCTCCTCGCGATGCTGATCGAACACATCTAGCTGTGTGAGCACGCTTTCTTTTTGCTCTTCTTTCCGCCTACACAAGGAAACACAAGATGTTACCAAACACAAATAACTGGATAACAACTAATGGAATAAAGTAATAACATTTTTATAGGGCGGCAGATCTTACTGTCAGGTGTACCACGCAGAAACAGTCATAATCGCAAGCATCGGAAAAAAAACTCACAATAATTATCAATCTGTCATTTCATAAGTGGGTGTCCCTTCTTTTCCTTGTACAGATTTTCCCAGCGAATTTTCGTTAACTTGATTGGGAGTTTATGAATTAAGAACCATTAATCTTGATAGCAGACAGGTATACTAGTATCCACGGATATCGAAGGATTAATTGTGCATGGAACAAACAACAATAGAATAAAATGTCGTTTTAAAAATGTTATCTATCATAGTTGTCGAACTGAATTCTTTACATGTGTTTGCCAATAAAGCAACATTACTGGTGTCTGAAGTAATCAGTTTTGGCTGCAGGTATTTTCTAAAGTTTCAGTTTGGAAGGAAATTAATTTAAGTGCAAAATTGCTGACAGGTTGAATTTTAAAACCCATTTTTAAATTACAAGTAGTCTTTTTACATAGATGAACTAGCTTAGCCCATTACCCACATTTATATCTTCCTTTGTTTGACTGATCACAGGAAATAACCTGAGTGAACAGAAGGAAAGAAATCTGTACAATATGTATAATTCTGGGTGTATTATGAAAAGTTGATGTAACGTGAACGCCTGACACCCTGTTTTATTCTCGTGAAGATTACGAGATAACACGGGGTTTTGCGCGATCTTCTTCTGGCCTGGATAATACGCTACAGTTGTTCTTATATCCTCGACAGATAATCTTCTCAAATATCAGAGGGAAAAATATCGTCTAACACATAACAAAAATCAGCAAAAGTTTTATAGTCAAACGGTTTGCTTATATTAGTTCCCCTCCAATCAACTGTAAGTCCCAAGACGACTTTACCCATGTAAATCATAAAAAGACTGTTTTTGCAAAAATAAACGTTTCTGTTGCGAAATTCATAATAATTTTAATATGCTTAAATTTAAATATACATGTACATCATAGATGCATCAGACCCCTTTCTGATGACTTATGATTAATCGTTTGCAAATTTCTGACAAAAAGCAGCCAAATATTCTGTACGCGCACTAAACATTCTGCTACCTATATGAACATTCTATGCGCTGCATAATCTTGGCCTTGATAAAACTTCAAACCGTGAACAAGTAGCCGTAAGTTATACTAGCTGGTCCGACCTATACCTTATACCGTCATGGCGGTTTGGTAGGGATAATCAATTTCAAGAAATAAATACTATACACACCCTTCTTATTCATATCAGATTTCGTCCATTCATAACTTTCTGACTTTACCCTTAAAAATTCTGTCCATGATTTTTAAAGCATGGTAAGTGATGCACGTAAAGTTTTAAATAAAGGCATTCAAGGCCAGACTTGTCTCTTAAAAAGCCCAAAATAGGAATCATATGATTTTGATAACCATGACAGAGAAAAATAGCCCCGGACAGTTATCCACGGATCAATTGAATTCTATTTTAACCAAACATGTGTAAATATTGCCAAAAAGAGCTTTTGAGGACTGGTCAAAAGGGAAAATAAACATTATTAAAAGCAGTCTGGAGAGCCCCCTCCCACGACAAACAGTTAGTCACTTCTAACCATAACGATCGCATACCTTGAAGGACATAAGTGACACAGCTCGCATCGGTACCAAAGTAAACGTTCACTTAAATCCATTGATGACGTCATTGGAGTTTTTGCACAAATCGAAGTTTTTGTTGTCTTGCAAGATTCAAATGAGGAGGAACAACAGAGAAAGAAGGGAGGTGATTTGCAAAATCAGCCAAAAGTAAAAGCAAATCACTATGCAGACGTCAATAACCATTTTGTGTCATTAATAATTCGTCAGCATGAGATGCATTGTCTCATCCTAGCCGAGAAGCAGATGTATACTACTCTTAGGAATGCAAAATTATTGCACATGGACAAAAAATGTTTCAGAATTGTATAAATTTTAACACATACAACCTTTGCAACATACTATAGGAGATGAATTAAGGATTTTTTTTAAAGACACGATTTAAACTTACCGTAATCTGTTTAAAATTTCTTGCAATCTTAAACCTGAAAATAAAATAAAAACTTCATTATTATAATTCACCTACGGGAAAATGTATTATCCCTTCATAAATGAGGAAGTATAAATGTTTGGAGATCAAATACGTTTTACTTACTTTAATAATAGGAAAAATTACAAATATAGTAATACGAAAAAAAAAATGTCAAAACAAGTTAACTAATTTTTCATGGGACCATGAACCCATCGCCAAAAATGACAAGTAAAATAATCCTCCAATGCTAGTAAAAAAAGATTACATTTTATTTCCCTGATGTCATTTTATTAGAGGACCTATTTACCTCCTAGCTTTCTAACATGTCAGGAGAAAGTGATAACGAGGAAGAAATCAGAGCAGATCCAGGCATTTTATAACTACCTGGCATAGGTAAACCTTTGTGACAATGCCCCTAATATTGCATTTTTGTTTTGGAGACCTAAGGCAAGTCATTGCACTAAATATTTATTAAAAAAAGTTAAAAATTCCACAGTCCACCACGGATTGCCGACATTCCTGGTCAGATTACACCTGGGTGCTCTTGAAATCTACCTCAAGTGTGTGTCGTTAATTCTCCGATAAATGGATTAATATCATTGTGTTAATTTCAGTTGGAAATGTTTTTCATTTTGGTGGCATGTGTTGAAGTTGGTTTTAAATTAGCTTTAAACGCCAAAATTAATTGAATGTGTAAACCTGTTGAGATTAAAATGTGTAATGGTTTAAGGTTGTATAATAGTCTCACTCAATTAGCGCACCTTTCCATTGAAACGATGCAACAAGAGCTCTTGGTCTCTCTGTTCCAAAATTTGTAGTTGAGAACTTCATTAAAGTTATACAAAAGAAAGATGAGGGTGATATCATGACCGTTAAATTAAACGACGACTTTACATTTAATAGAGGTGTGAGAAGTCACATTATGCAGTTAAAATGGTTGCAAAGACGGAAAGTGGGGTATATAATAGGAAGCTGCTTGACCTATTGACGTTTTGTGCAATGTTAGAGAAGTAGAAAAATTATATACAACCCGAATGTTTATATAAACTACAGGTACGAGGTCCTCATAAAAATCACGCCGAGTTAGATGACTCACACACTGCCCCTATCGGGTATACTTTGTGGAATTTTACAACTGTGTTTGCACCAGAAAGGACCCTCTTGTTGTTGAACAAGGTTTCTTTGATGCAGAGAACCGACAATGTGCATTTTTGGGGTGTCTTTGTAGAAAGAGTCTATTGTCTATGTTTCATGTCTTAAGTGCACTACAGTCGGGAACCACTCGTATGTCCCCTGCCTCTGTATTGGTTCTCGTCCTGATATGGCTGGGCGTAGCACCAGGACCTTTGCCCTGAGTTGTTTTGACATGTGAGTGACAAAGAAGAGATTTGTGAGCTTATATTACCATATTAAATTTTGTTTGGGTTTAATTGTTGCACTGCAATGGTTCTTAAAAGTAATTAAATTTCTATAGTTCTTTTAAGCTCTTCAGATAAACTAACACATGAAAAAATTCCTGATAATACAGTACAAAAAATAAGCTTAAAGTTTACACAGTTTCTTACTTAGTGTCTGTTTTAAATTTGTGCATCGTTGGTAATTTTTGCAAAGTCAAGTTTCAAGACTTCATTTTTAAAATACCCTGTTTAACAAATTCTTTTTACGAAATGAATAAGTTGAATGGACTTCATTCATTTCTTCTTTTAGAATCCCACCCTAGTTCATGTATATCACTTTCTTTTGTGTTTAAGACATTTGATGCTAAACATCTATATGTGGTAATTAAAACACGCTTGAAGGGACCCCACAACTTAACTGTGTACTTTATTATCGTAGTACAATCCCTTTCCATTCAAAGCCTGACCCATATCAGTTGCAGACAAGCGGCATTTTCGCCCCATGGCGAGACTTGTTATTTTTTATCCCTCTTAAAGAAGAAAAACATGAAAACTCGTTTTAGAATTTCTAAAAAAAATATATAATTCCCAATCGGTTTCACCTATTACTTTTTCCCATGTCCTCTGAATGAAAAATAGAGATAGGGTCAAAATATACACAAAGAGTTCTTATCGTTTATTGCGGGAACTCCTCTAATACCAAAACCGATTATCGTAAAAGGTGTATCAATCTTTGTGTTTTTAAAAGAAATCGGGTCATTTAGATGTCAATAAATAGAAATGTAGGACAAGGTCCAGATTTTTCTTTTCAGATATTGAACACTTTAAAAAAGGAGAGATTTTGACCAGAAGTCGGACATTTTGAATTATACTTGACAAATGTTCTTTAATATGGCATATATTTTGGAAAATGTCAACATTAATAAGGGCTCACCAAAAAATTCGTTCCTGATTCGCACACGATCTTGGATTTTGTCTGCATATACGATTATACAGTTAATAAACTCCAGCAAGGTCGTTTGATATTCCACATTCTCTGTGTTGCGCAGCTCATCAACTAGTGCTGCAAACCGATACCTTTGTTTCTTGGCTTTCTGAAATAAAAAATGACATAATATTCTGAAAATAGACTAAACAAATAAAAAATGTAAGGCAAGTATTGTATTAGGTAGAATATTAGTATTCTATTGTTATTATGTCTTCTCAAAACATTGAATGATGAAGCAAAAGCAATTCAAGGCATACAAAAAGAGGACTCAAAAGTACGGACCAGATGGGCGTCTAATGTAAACTAGTTCTTTGTCAACAATCTGATTTACATGTACACAATTGAAAACATAAAAGTGAGAAAAATTATAAAAGTTTTCAAGTTGCGTGATACTGCTGATAAGTTCTATTGTAAAGTTAAAAGAGCAAGAAAACCCGAACCCGATCTCTGCGCTTGACTTGCAACCCGGCCAACTGCACTTTTATTGAAATACTTCTTTCATTTATTAAAGCGAAAGCACTGAAGGAATGATATTCGAAGGATTTAAGCTGGGTCAAATGCTTGCAACAGAATTCCATCTGTTTCCGAAAACATTACAACAATGCTATTAAAAGACCCTTTATGGCACAAAAGGCGGGAAGATATGTACGTAATACGGGAAACAATAGGAGACTATATGTATTATTGTGTAGGGCCAATTGTCTTCATAGTTAAACATGATCCTTTAATATCTGAAAAATGATATTCTTGAAGGGTTTTTGGAAGTATTCTTATATATGTTACAATGATAATGTCGCTATATGTGTCAGGTTTCAGGGCAGACATGTGGGTCTGACTACTAGGCTTTTAGAGGACAAATCAGTCCCAGGCACTCACTGACTACTAAAACGCAAGTCAACACCATTCTGCTGCACAAACTCTCTCGACCTATTTGTCCTCAAGAACATATTCCAAATCAGATAATGTTTCGAAATTATAGTCATTCTTTATGATAGCATGCTAGAATTTTAATTTCTTCTTAGGTGTTTCAAACCTTTTATTATCTTTAACAGAAGCCAAAGTCTATTCGATGTATTGACATTGCTAAAATATTGGATTCCTTACAATGAACTAGTATCAAACTGTTCAGATTAAAAATCTTACTGCAAAATGCAGGAACATTGTCCCTTTTAAATTCGCTTCCCAAGCAGCTTCAAAAAGGCAACCAGGAACAACATAATGAAAACCATTTTATATTTATCATGAACATTGGGTTATATTCTTGTATATAATAGTCAAAAAGAAAACGGTAATGGTTTTTACGTAACGTCAGGGTAAATGTAGTCTATCTATAGACGAGACTAACGTAACATAGGTATTACTAAGCTCTCCGTTGGACAAATATTTTGGTACTTTAGGGAACCTTTTGTTGTTTACAAACAGTCAACAAAGACGGTTAAATAGTCGATACGACAAAGTCTTTCAATACATAAAACGACATATTTCAAGTTAATGGTGTATTCTAAATCAGCTGGTAGTGTCGTGATTTGAAACAAGTAGACGACAATTACGTATTCTAAAGCCGTGATGCATTGTGTATTCCTAATTACAGGTATATGTACTCATTAACATTTTTGAATTCTGTAACTTAAACAGAATTATACTTCTTCGTCTAAGATTTGTTTTCTAACCTTTTTTTCATCAGTATGTAAAAAAAATTGGATTTTAGTATCTAAAAATGAAAAATGAATTATCGGATTAAATATTTCGAAGGCGTCATGACTTTGTTTTAGGTCAAAGGGACCATAAACCCCATGATGGATTGTCCCTTGGCGTCTAATTCAAGCTTGGCACACACAACAGTCGTTTGTAAGGCGATTAGTTCGTTTTAGGAAGTGTCCTCCAAATAAGATTTTATGTCAATTACACACCCTTCCGATACTTCAGTTCTCGAAATATAGTAATGTACTAGTATTGATTCAAAAGTTGACTTTCGTTTTTCCCCTTCTTCACGAAACAACTGTGTTCGATTGGTGTTGCGAGTGCGTTTACTACCGAAAAAAGGGAGATTGAAATGCACTCTATAAGACATGGAATCGTCATAAAATAAATGTGTAAATAAAAATGAAAATTTTATTTGAAATAAATACATGCTACACTAGAATCATTGATTTCAACACATACATGTATTACACCTCGATATGTTCTGCAGCTCTACTTGTAACTTATTTCATTAATGGATGCGTCAAATGCCATGGATTGTTAACAATCTTTAAATAAATCCAAAAATCTTTACCCCAAATCAACTAAGATTTGAGATCAAATGAACGACAATTGACCGTGTTTTACTCCCAAAAAGTGTATTTCATGTAAAGAGTCCGGATTACACGGATTTCGAGATAAAGTGTAGTGAGGTTCTTGGGGTCAACATAACTCTCTATAGCAAGCTTCTGTGATCGGGGATAACTATTAATGGTAAATACCTCCTAGAACCACGATTACCCCAATATGTACCGACATATTAGCACGATTTCCTTATCCGGGGCATAAACCAAGTTATCAGAGCCTCTTAGCTATTTCTATAACATGAAGAATAATTTACACAAATTAGCAAACACATCAGTAGAGGTATTACCAAAAATTTGAGAGCAGTTTTCATTTAAACAAAATTAAAATTTCGACGGAGGCACAAATCTTATCGCCGAGGTATACAGATAAACACGACAAAGCGTGGGATTTGGGATGACAAAGCAATGTATCGCAATACTCAGAGATTCATAAGCCACAAATTAGCGCCACCTCATACAGCAACCGGTAGTATCAGGGCCAATAGAATTATCCACATAGAAAGGACGGATAAATCTGATATCGTATGGATAAAATAGCAACGCAAAGTCATTCGGATGTTTGATCAATTATGGTCCAATTAACATACAAATGTGTGGGAATTTGGGGGTTATTTGGTTATTTAAAGGATGTTAATACATGGTCGAGTTTTCTCACCTTTTTCTGATTTTCACAGAACATAAAAATTCTAATTTTTTTTACAGTGTAAATATTCACTGTGTCTTAAGTGGGTCGAAAGAGTCCCTAAGCCTTGGTTTATCTAGGAAATACAGACCATGGTTTGCTTGTAGCAATTTGTGTGATAAAAGAAGATCATAGAGGCTTTCTGTAAATGAAATGTTTATAAAAGGACCCGTATTTGCAATATCCACTGCGGTTTAAACGGTTACTTGGTCCAAATGACTTTTCATATGGGTAAGGGTTTCTTATGTTAATATATTGCAATTCAAACCCCAAACACACAACCTTTTTAACTTTTAACATTAATTAAAGTTGTTTCCAAGTCAAATGCTCGTCTGGACCTTGTCAGTTATATTTGCAATCAATCAATAATTGAACACATACAGCAAATATAGGACCCCTTATGTTTAATTAGTGATAGTATCTTCTCTGAACAACATGTGACGTCACAAGAGACGCCACATGAAGGTTGTTTTCTTTTGCAGCAGACGACAGTTGGACTCTAGTGTCGTCTGCAGGAGAAAAAGTTCTATCCCTCTCCCATCAAAAAATAGTTATTGACATTTTTCTTTTGTAAATGATTTTAAATGCATAATGATACAGTGACATAAACAAATACTTTCGAGGGGCAATGGAAAAGCGACCTGTTCAAGTTGAGTAAAAGGTGTTTTTGTTGTTGCACGCGACTCCTTCGCCTTAACTTGTGTACATGAAGCTTCATATTAAATATCTTATCATTCATTATCTATGCAGCATGTGTTCAGATGAATAGCATAAAGTGGAGAATGCAAATTAGTATGTTAATTGTTCTGTTTTTCATAGACCGTAAAACATGTATCTGCAGACCATAAACCGGTTTGCTTGAGCATAAAAATGCAGCCAATATGAAGAATTCGAAACCGGTTCATGAATAATCCCAAATTTTGTTTTGTATATTTATCCTCTTGATGTCATGGTAGCTGCATTTCAAAATGGAGATTAAAATTCTGAAAAACTTTCAAAGGGGTCAATCTGCACAATATCAAAGAAGTGAAATGAGACGTTTTAAAACAAATTGAAACACATCCGACTACATTACGATCTACCAAAACGCTCTGAAAACTTAGTCTATTCATGAAATGAAAAAATGTTTTTAAAAACAACAAGAAATCTTATATTTGATAACACAGGCTGAACAGCATTTTTGTAATATTACTTATCGTTGAAGATTGAAAGTATCTCCTCAGGCGCGCCTCATTAGATATTCAAATCATATGGAAGAATACTTTTTGACATAACGTTGTGTCAAAAAAAGTCCACTTAAAACAGGTTAGCGAGACCAAATTTGAATTTCTAATGCCAAAGCATTTCTTTTCTCTTATGTTCAAAATATGCAGCACTAAAACAAAACCTGAACCACATTGCCGTTGGCTACGAAATTTATTCTGGAATGTTGCAATTGAACAAAGCTCTCCCTGTTTCTAATTTACACAGATAGGTATTAGGTGTTGTGAGGCTTAAATGTGATTTCTTAATTTGCAGAAGGATACGTTAGCAGTAATTCAATAAATAAGATTTAATATGTACACAAGAGTATAATCATAACACCGGAACAACGATGTTAAGTTCTGACGTCATTGCAAAAAACCATTAACCTCTTTTGGAAAAAAAGAGCTCAAGCCAAGTCCTTCTCCATTACCCCTAACCAAACCTCGCGTGCACATTAGGGACAGATTTTACCAGATAACTTTTTTGTATCTCAACTTTATCTAGTCTCCATACAAATAAAATCTACCCGCCTGGAGGTCTCAAAGCTAAATAAATATCAAGATTTTTTTTCAAAATATGGAGAAAAGACAATTGAAACCTGGCAGGAAAAAATTATAATGGAAACTTGATATGTAAAGCTAATAATATTATCCTTACTTAAAATAACTGCACATTTATGCGTGTATGCAAAAATTAACATAAAACAAATCTTTTTTAGCATTTGCATCAGTGATAATCCATCAACATTTATCTCTTATTGCATAAGAAGTTCTAGTAAAGATTCTATGAAGGCCGAAGTTAAAGACATTGGTACCGATTCTACAACGTCCTCTGAAGAGACTCGGCAAGCTCACCTAGAGAGTAATCTGGAAACGGTTTCCTTTACTTTGATGTGGTATAACTATATGTTTAAGCTAGCTAGGGAAATCCCAGTCCTTTAGTCTAATAGCCACACCGGTCGTTGGCCATAATCTTCTAGTTTACGCTATGTTTATATATTCACTTAGAGTATTGATAAGATACACAAATCGAGTGAATGTCGATATTTGAATATTGTAGGTTGTGTTGTAATGGTATTTACCGATCACAACGAGAAATGTAGACCGAGAAACAGAGCAAACATGTCGTTCATCACTCTGCTACTGAGAAGAACCGACGTGCAGATGTGGTTTTCTGACGTCACAAAACAGCAGAGGGGTTGCGAACAAGTGTTTTAGCAACCAGAACAAGTGTTAGCTGCTTTATGTACAAGATTGTGTACATACCAACACAATGCCAATAGGTCGAAAGCGAAAACCCATTTGCTAATAACTTGAATGTCAATACACTATTTAGAATTTAAAAAAAATCTTGAGAAACGTGCCTTTTACGAATTACTGTGATTGTTAATGTGTTCTGATAATATTCTGTTGCTGGACTCCAACTATGAGGTTGCTACCTTCTGTTTCTATCGAAGAAAATCAACCAAAAGGCATTAATCTTCAGATGCTTCTTTGATCGTAATTTAAATAATATTTTAGTCTACTAGTTATTTTTTTTAGAAACCAATCCAATTTCCATAAAATGGTTTGAAGATGTTAATGATATCCTATCTATTTAGTTGATGTAGAATTATGATGGCAACTGAAAATGCAAAGTCTGAAACATTAATCAGGAGACATGAATATGTCTAGCCTATACAATATAAGATTAAACAGCCAATTCAAAATCATCTGCCTTCTACATTACCAAAGTCGCCAAAATTAAAACCAATTACCAGAGTGTGAAAATGAAGTAAAAACTTGATATTCTATTATTCTGTGGAGCAAATGAACTGGAACTAAAGTTGGTTTAAGATTGCAGATACTTTTATTTTCACAGCTTAAAAGTTATTTAAAGGTTTTCTGACGACAAGCAATGGTGAAACACGAAATGTTAGGGTACCCTGTACTTGTAAATGTACTTGTGAATCATGCCTACCCTGTAATGTTCCAGAGCGTCCAGGGTACAGGTGTAGCCATCTTTGGAGTAGACGCACAGAGCCGACAGAAGTTCCAGAATTTGCTTCTTGACCGTGTCATTGTCCGTGCCTAGGGCTAAAATATAAAGCAGTCATTAATACACGTGCAAGATGTAAACAATTAAAACAACTAATTAAGTAAAATAACATTTTTTTAATGTTTTGTTTTGTTTGTTTGTTTTTTGTTTGGTTTGTTGTGTTTTGGTTTTGGCGTCTAACTTGCTGTATATTGTATCAGTGAATGGCAATGAAGGTTTTATGTTAGAAATCCTGGACATACAATCCTTTTTTTTCTAATCGACAAAAATCTTTCTCTTTGTATGAAATCTCTGGTATCATATTAGCAAAATCTAAATAAAATGCATGCTTATCATAGGTTCATCCTGCTGCCCTTTGATAAGGTGTGTGTTTTTTGCTTCAACGTGGGTCGTCTGATAACAATCCAACAATCAGAACATCCACATATTTATATCATCACTATTTTCTTATTTAGATCTTTTAATGATTTACTGAGTTGGCTTAGATGAAAACTTAAGTAAACGCAACCTTTCACTGCGCATCTGACACCAGCCGATGTTGCTAGGTCTTCGCTATATCCATCTGCGAACAGACGATTGTTACATGCCGATCTTCTTCTGTCCCCGCCTCACGCCAAATGCATGCAGGTGAACAGGACCTAAATCTCTTCATAATTTATGGTCCAGGAAAATGACATCCCGGGGACATAGTTAATATGTGGAAGACGGAAAGATTTATGTGTCTCGGACAACTTCACACTACAATAATGCAAACTAATTTTGTATATTGCTTATACAGGGAGATCCTCTAATTCCAGTCCTATTAATGGTTATTCTTCTTTGATTTATCCAAACAAATCATAAAAGTTGATGAGGCAGAAAATATAAGAACGGTCAAAAAGCATCAAATTATTTAAGGTTATAGGAAAAAGATTTATGAGGGAACTATTTGATTGAGACCACTGATATGAAAAGTCAAAATTTACGGGTTAATAGACCCATGTATAGGCTTATGAACTGATGGTTCTGTTATGCATAATTTTACTTTAATATATCTTAAAATAGAAAAAAGCAATCTATGGTTTTAACGCTTTCCAAGTACACATGCTTTGATCTAAAAATATTCATATCTCTATAGTATGCATGAATTTGTCTCAACTCTCGACCTTTTGTGTCTTTCATAAATATTTCTGATATAAATTTGTCATATTTTGTTTTAGACAGGGATGGACATTTTAATGTGAGTCATCACTGAATTAAAGATAGGGCCCCGTTTTTTGCTGTTGGGAAAGACTTTTGACTCCAGCTTTTTACTGAAGCGAGGTAAAATTCAACTTGACGAACTTTCATCATGAGTAAGTCCGGTGTTTTGGAGTCTCTATTTGCCCACCTTTTTTACTTCACTTTTCAGACTTCTATCCCTAAAACAAATCATCGATAAAGAATACACGCACATGCATAATTGTTCATTTATTAAGCAAACCGTAAGGAAATATCACAATGTTTGGAATACTGTTAAAACACATTTAACGCAAAGACCCGGTATCAACCTTGAAAGAAGGACGTTGGTGTATTTGGATGTGGTTTCGGATAACCATGAATAACTGCTTTGTGAAAAGATGTAATTTAAATTTTAAAGATATAACAGCGTTTATATTGCAACATTTAGCGCAACCTTCTCTGAAGTTGAGTTTCATTCATAAAACTTCAATTAAGGTCATTTTAAGGTGACACTCTTTTCCGCTGAAAAATTCTAGACACAAACTGAAACACAATTCATAAAACATATCCGCGGGGACAAATACCGCTTGTTTTGTATACCTATTTAAGCATCTTAGATGAAATACAATGATATGGTCATTATTCAAATAAAATGCAATACACTGCAAACTTTGCCCTTGGTCAGTTATAAGCCGTGGAGCGGACAGATACAACATCGTGCTTCCCTTGTTCAGGCAGCTATAGCAAAAATGACTCATGTTTGATGTGTATACTTGTTATGTTGCTTATCTGCTCCACAAATAAGGAGTTTGTTTAATGCCTTCAGACAAACAATACACACGCCCAGTAATAGCAACACACTTTCTTTTCTTAGTGATGGTCGTTTTCCTTTGGAATGTCCAAGAAGATTTTATTCGTATTAAGTCCAGATGACACCATTATCCGGGAATTAAACCCCATCATCCGGGAATTTGACCTCTTTCGGCTCTCACAAAGTTCAAAATTATTTTGTTTGTGGCCAAAATGCTGTTGCATTTTAATGATGTATAAAAATCGCCTTTCTTGCCAAGTCTATTCAAAAGGGTGTAATTGAATATTTAAAGTTATTTGTGAGAAGTTAATCTTACTGCTGCAATTCGTAAACGGACGTGGCTCAGATCTTTGAATTCAAACTGAGGAGACAATTTGATGTAAAAAGAAGCCGTATGATGAAATAAATTGACTTCTTTGATGTCCGAACGATTGTCATTTACGAGTTAAGCGACCTTGGAAATGGCTGTTACTCGTTGGTGAAACATATTTTACAAAGAAAACAAAATAAGGGAATTCTGATTAGTTATAAAAATGGTCATTGATCCTTTACTCAAAAAGTACAATAATGATAATTATTTTGTTTATTTCTCGTCGACAATAAAGTTCAAAATGTGAAATAAGCAGGTGATTTTATCTTGGATAATGAGGGTATATTGGACATTTTTGTCCTCCACATTAAATACTTTTCCATGTGGGAAAAAGGGTATAACAAAGCATGCGCAGTAACACATTTTTCTGAACCAATGGTTCTTGGCCTTTCCATGTGTTGTAGAGGTCGGGAGCAGTGACTTAAAGACCCCTTCCCCTGGTCTTCGCTTCCTTAGTTCTATGTTGTATCAATTTCCACTTCTGCCTGACAGTCACAGCACGTGTGCTAATCCAAAATTTTAATACCAAACCCCCTTTTCAGTTTGATTAACGTCTCGTCAGTTCTGACCAAACATGGTCCTGATTTGGAGAGGTTATCTGGTGGAGGATTTGGCCACTAACCCTGGGTATGAACGAGGCAATTTTAAGACATCAATGACACGTAGCTCCCATCTGTCTTGTAAAAATCGCAGAAATTTACAATAAAATATAACATTTTGAACAGCGATAACTGCTATTCTTACATTTTTACAGAGCTAGATATGTCTATAAATGTTCTTGAAATCTGTCGGAATTGAATTTCATCACTAGTGCCCCCCTTCCTTGAGCGCAAGAAAAAACGTCTTTTATGCAAAAGTAGTCTTTTCAAAAGTTTGGAAGCAGTTTTGTGCTTTCCATAAAGGCTTTATTTTATTAAAGGTCAAGAAAGGGGACCGAAAAAATAAATAGGGCAGTCGTGGTTATTATGTTGACCAGTATAACATATGATTGTCCCCAAGTAATGGTACACAAAACACCACTCCATAAATACACAAGATGGGGCATCCAGCTGTGTCTGGCATGCTTTTACTACTATTCGTACCCAATGTCCAGTGAATTCAATACAAACAACAAGAAATTGTAATTCATGCTTGTATTTTTTGTCATGGAAAACCAATTATCAATTATAGGTTTGACAAAATGCCTGTAGCGATGTCACAATAGCTCAACGAAAAACCTTTGGACAAGACAGGGGCCATGACGATGCAAGTTTCACAAAACGACCCTTAGTCTGGTTAGTGAATTGCTGTCTAATAGACATATTTAATAGCAATAGTTAATGGGACCTACTCCAGTACTTGTCAAAGTCTTACTCATTCACTGAACGACAGCCAGCAACACGTCTTAATGGCCCGGACTGACAGTAAAATGGCGCTAAGATTTAATAAACCCGTCGCTAGAGCTAGACGAGGGAGGAATGGTAACAAAAAGGCTACAAATATAACAGTTCGCCACTACGTATAAGACCATAACGAGTGTACTTTTATATTTCGGCGGATGTCAGTACGCGGAAGTTGGCGCTTACTGCAGAGCTTATCGGGAAGCTGTCTCAAGCAGCCGACAGCTGAGTGGGTGGCGGGAAAGAAGTACAAGGCGTTCAGTAGCACTGCTATTTTTGTTCTTGATATATTAACAGTTGAAGTCCTGTAACTGTTCTTTGGGACTGAAATTCCACATTCAGTATAAAAACTTTAGACAATTTTCTGCAAACGTACACAGATGATAACATAGACGTACCAGTCGTCTGATCAATTGTCATGTTAGTCAATACGTCAATTTATGTGAAACTGACAAAACGTTGACACAGGTATGTATTGTATCGCACACCATTTTTCACAATTGAAGCCTTCCCCCGTTTACCAGGGTAGGCCAAGATCTTTCATTTTTTGTCAATATATGATAGTTTTATAGAACTTAATTAAGGGCATTAGTTGATAGAGCAATCATTCTTTCGTTGTTTAGGTTCCGTTGGTTAAGCTCTAAACCTGGAGACTGTCCAGAGAAAAGGTTAGATATCGCTTTTCTCCCTATCACGTAGGGCTTCCACTGTCAACAGTTCTTGTGTACTTCTTGTGTGGAATAATCCTTATGTCGTCAGAGAAAGATAGAGAAAAGTGAAACTCCCCTCCTGTCCAGTAATTACAGCAAAAAAGAAGATCCCCCTTCTGGCCTCCAGCCAACGAACAAGGATTGGCTATTATCAGAATATTAAACATCTAAGGTTGTTAATGAAAAAAAATTAAATGCATCTGTCATTCAAAGACGACATGAAGATTGTTGCTTTTATTAACCCTTTCTCCCTCCATACAGACAGTGGATTCATGTGCAAACCTTCCTGGATTTCTTTCAGTGTGATTTTTTTTTCTTGAGATCCTGTCTTATGACCGCCTAAAAAGAAAACGCTTTCACCATGGTTCATTTTATTCGTCATATGCCTCAGTGCATCTGAAGCATCGCATACACCGCATGAGCATATTATATAATTTCCATATATATTCAAGCGGGGAAAATCAAGCTATTCAGCTCACGTAGGGAAGAAAAATTGAACGTGCGAAAGTTTCCACATTCCCATCGTCAGTTCTTGGTTCGCTATTGCCACACATTAAGATGGTGTCAGATCTTGTTTTTTAAACAGATATATCTTCATTATCTATTGTGGACCGACTTCTTGCTTTGACACCACTCCTGTCCCACTCAGTAATTTTGTACCCTGTTCTACAAGCACTGCTCTTTGGCGCACATTGGTACAAGATGTTTTTGAATCTATTAGTGTAAAGTGTATCGTCTGCTTGTCATGTCAAAGGTGATGAATTATATGGTAATATTTCCAAACCATTGATGGGAACATAGAAAAAAATCCTTGTAAACGGGAAAAAGGAGGACACAGCGACCATAGAGGGACAGAATGCCACGGTTCAGTGTAGGGCGCGAAATTATATTCCCCATGTCTTTCCTACTGTTTAAACAAGGAAAGGCTTTCGTTGAAGTGTAAAGCACTGCAGGATCTTTCATTTTATTGAAGTTCTAAATACGTTACAAAAGATAAACCCTCTAGATGATAAGAGAAAGATTTGCAAGTCAATATTTAAATATGTATGCTTTCAAAAATTAAAATTTTAATATATTTTACATGTTTCATATTGAATAATCTAAAATCAGTTCAAATTCTTTCACATTAAGCGAGATTTCAGGAACACGGTGGACAGATGTTATACGATCTTTTATGATGCGTTTCTTTAAAAAAATTCTGTTAACATATACACCTGCACGCTTTATGGCCATAGGTATCGGAGAGCGCGAGGCCGAATTCACCTGTTCAGTGTATTGACCCACTATACCTTATGACGAGAAATGAGAGGCAAATAAATATTGTATGATGAAAGAAGTACCGAAAATACATACCTGAAGCAAATTTGCGAATAAGTTGTTCCTTGTTTTCCACTATATAATCCAATCCTAAAGAGGAATCCATGACGGTTTTAATACATTCCGCACAAGATATTAATAAAACGCTGTCCAAAAAAGTGGACGATTTTTGGTTAGCAATTTGTTCCAAACTTTCAAACAGAATTTCTAGCCCATCTTGATGCAAAAATTCCAAAATCCATTCCGGATTGGATTTCGATTTAATAAGTTTCCTTTTCAAAGTGGAGTATGTATTGACTGAAGGTAAACGTAACAATTCGACTAGTCGTTTTGGATGAATGGATAAGGAGTTGGTATTGTCAATCCACGCCTCTTGAACTGGTGAATAGCCAATAGAAACGCGCCTAACAGCATAAGCCCACCTTTTATGTCCAACTTTGGGAAAGAGACGTTCCTTAGATGAAGCGAAATCGACTTCACTATCAGACACACTTTCCTCCATCCCTGAAAATCGAGGAGTTATCCCTGTAAAAAAAAATACACAAAAATATTTTCTCATATTGTATCGAATAATTGTCAAAAAATGTGTGAAAATTTTACAGTTTTGAATGCATAAATCGGATTTATGAAAACATGTGTTTCTATCGTAATTTGCAGTGTCATAATTTAAACACATTTAAATGTTCGGGAGAAAATGACTATTCAGACAGATAAAGAAAATAAAAATCTGTGTTCATTCAGTGAGCCTTGAGACTTCATTTGAGAATGAAAAAGATAAATAAAACAGCAAAATATTTCATAATTAAAGTGTTATGTAAACTGTAACATTCTCAAGACCAAAAATAACTCGATTTATGAATTATAAAACAGGTGCATATTTATGTTCTCAGACATGCTTCTATTGTACGTTTCCAAATTCAAATGAATGCAAATAAATTTCTTGCTTCAATATAAATGCAAAGTTAAATTTACAAATATTATTCATCAAAATGAAATGATGTTTTTCGAAATATGTGCGATTGTACAAGTTCTATGAAATAAAATAATTGATGAACATTTTTAAAATAAAAAAGCTTTCTTAGGGAAAAGGATATTTCAATATTGATAGTACATGTATGAGCAAAAATAAAAATCACGATAGCAGAAAAGGACAAAAAACAGTTTATCTTTCATGATTGCAGTTGTTAGGTTTTTTGCCTTTTTTGATGAGTGTTTATATTTTTCTAACAACTAAACTGAATTCAAAATAAAATATCCAGTAAAATAGCCCGATAAATCTATATGGTGAAATTAACAAATCATAAAATTAAGGAAAATTTTAAAGACGTTTACTTAGTTCTAACATTTTTATCATAAATAATTTTTTTTTTCAAAGACAGTTAAAATTATAATGAGATATGATTTGAATGAAAAATGGAACACTTTTTAGTATGTTGATTTTACTTTCCCATTATAGACTGGCACTTGATCATTTAGGTTTTATCTGCAAATTACCGGCCCATATATTCATTCTTATTTGAACGTTACTATAAGTTTGTAATAAGGAAACTCGTTTTGGCGATGGCAACTTTAGTCGAATTTCAAAATATGTTCTCCAATATTGATATAAACTTTTAGAGATGTTTGCGGTAGAGCTCGACCTCTTGTTGGTAAAACAAACTTTCTCAAATAAATTGCTTTAAAGAACCGTTTGTAGGTTTTCAGTGTTACAAAGGATGCAGTTATCTATTCTGTTTGCAGTGATTATTTATATGCTTCTACGACTGCTAAATAAACATAATTAACAAGAATGTACGTGGCCTATATTTTGTAAGGAAAGTATTTCCGCGTGGACATTTGACCTTCCTGAAGTTTACATTATTGAGTCTTTGCAACATTATTTTCTTTTATAGTCACGAAAGAAGCTACCGTGCTTCAAAAGTTCTCAAACTACGTGATTCATGTAGATAATTATACGCTTTGTAAAAGTACAACGTAAAAACGATTTACTTTTTGCTCTAATTTAATAATGTTTATTGAATCACGCCTAACAATGAAACTACCAATTATTGCATTAGTTTTGTAAGTATGCAAGCATTCAGTCTAAATGCGTGAAGGTTGCCATTCATATGCATTGTTGAGATGAGTGAAATAGCACCAATAATAGGAAATGGGTAAAGAAATCGTTTTACACACCTTTCAATTATATGGTTTGTGCATTATAATTTGATCAGGATAAACGACCAAGGGCCACTTTTTGAGAGAATATCTTTTCCAAGACAAAGAAAAAACCTCAAAATAGATGTAGATTTCATATCTCATTACACCTATTAATGATATGAAGAATCTGAATTTTTGAGGTTCTCTTGATATAAAACAAACAGGTCATCAGTTTAAAGGCTTTGCTCAACTATTATCAAAACACCTTTGTCTGATCAATTTCACTAAAGGAATACCAAGTCTGTATAAATTGGCTTATCTTATGAAAAAAAAGATTTATCTACCATCCACACAAATAAAAAATACTTGATATAAATGAATGTGGAAATTAAGCTGCCTTTTGTGCTTTACATATGAAGAATCTGAGATTTGCACAGAAGCACTGACTGACCCCACAATGCATTTTCTGACAAGACAACTGAATGTCTTGTCACCTTACTTGTGAATTACAATGTTCAACTCTCCGTTAAAACAGAACAACCTTGTGTAATCAGGCGTAAGAATCGTTAACCTTCAACCTCTACCAAGCCGGCACATTTAACTGACACCATGAAATTAAAATCACTTTACCACAAAACACTCCTAATATACTGCCTATCCGTAAATAAACAAATTTTCAAGATATTTCTTCTCTCGATACACTTTTGATCTGAGGCAAAGTCAATGGAAAGTAACTCGCATCATCGGAAAAATGACAATTTTCCCATAGTTTGTTACCTGAAACAGTTAAAATTATGATTTTTATTAAACTTTTTAAATCATATTTCAAGAAACTGCATTTCTTAATGTTCTTTGACATAAAATCACAATAAAGCTCGGCAAGTAAGGTGCTCACTTCCGGTCCAGAGAGTTCATAGCCTGACACGATAGTCGTGTTTCTTTCCTAGATGACCCTAATGCTTCGATGTTGTAAGACACACCCAGTTTGGGACACGAGATGTTCTTTCACATCTTAACATGAACCAAAACACCTTTTCATCTTTTTTATCTAAATAATACATTACACACTTACAATCCATTAGTAGCACATGGCTGCTTCACAAAAAAGCCTTAAAACAAAGGGAGAAATCACGGGAACAAAACAATGTCGTCAATTCAATTACTGTCAATCTTTGTTACTACGGAGGTATATTACATGTTGGTTAAAATTTATTCTTGACGTGATTTCATGTAAATCTTCATCTAGATAGCAATCTTTGAAGAATAAATAAATGCAGCAGTTGTTACCTCATTGTACGATTGACCCCCAATAATTACGTTAATTTTATTTATTTACTAAAATGTCTTCATTAGAACATAAATACGAAATCGTAGATAAAAATCAAAGCGGCATTGTATTGTGCTTTGGATGTTTGTCTTCATTCCTAACCTGGACGAACCACGGGTCATGACCTTTATAAGATAAGTAGGCGTTAGAGAACAACCCCGGGGGACGAGAAAAACAAGAGACCGTGTGACACAATGTTTTCATCATCACACTAATACACAATACCTTAACAAATGTACTCAGATGACAGTAAAAGTAGGCTAAAACACCCCCTGCAATAAATACCTTAGGACGATAATTAACTGGCGAATGGAACCTTATCAAATCTCTATAGTTAATGGAGAAAATTAAAACCCTTTTATCATAAAATTATGACTATAATTTTTCAAATATTTTACAATCACGTTTAAGCACATTAAGATTTTCAAGATAGAACTCATATTTTATAAAACGAGTTATTGTCTACTATAGGAAACTCAGATTCAACGACCACGGGAACGTCTTAGTGTAATTTAATTATATTAAGGAAAAGCAAAGATAAATAGTCCAAGGATTATAACACAAAAGGCAAACAAGGTCACTGCAGTGCTTAGAATTCTTCAAATTGAAAATTCTATGCGCCAAAAAGTCTCTCCATAGACAATGAATACATGGAGTTCATCACCCCACCCATCCATCGGCTTTGTTACTGGACAATCTTTTAATTGAACCGCATGCGTCATCAACACCTATTTCACCACCAGATCCGCCTACAAAATTCAGAGGAATCGCGGGTTGACGAGCAGATGAAATTGTGCGATAACACTGTGTAAAACTAACCCGATTATAAATATTTCTTTGATGTATTTGATTTCCACGGTTGTTAATGTATATTTAAATCTATATAATTGACTCTTAAACGTTGTGTCTGTATTAATTCCCTTTTTTTGCCTATTGCGTGCCATATCACTTTGATAAAAAAGAAAAGAAATGAAGATACAATCTTAATTTAATAGCTGGAAACTTGACTTCGTCCGTCTTTTACAGGTATATGTGTATTACCAAAATTTTAATGAATAAAAGTCGTGTGAACAATAAAGGAAACGCACCTAGAAGCCGACATGAATGCTAGAAATTTAGAATAGGTGAAATATCATACTTCTAGTGGCGCGTGCGACGCCAGGATACGCTTGTGGTATAACCTCGTTTTAATATAAACACCGTAAGTTTTTTCTTTATCAATGTGATGATGAGACAAAGGCGCATGAAAAGCTTTGCTTAACCATGATCTTGAAACCCCGAGGAATGAATAGATTTTTCTATTATCTACATTTATCTAATGAAACGATGACACAAGCCAAAAATATGTTCATAGAGACAACTATAGTAGACAGGTAAACCATAAAGTCATATAAGACCATCAGCAAATATCATCCTTCAATTAAGCCAAAAGGGTTAGTTTTTTCTCTCAATCCCTTTTCCTTTGACCGTTTGCTAAAAGACAACCCTCTTTCAAAAGTACATTATATATTAAGCTATATATATGAATCTATGAAATAAGATGGTTAGTCTAACCTACACTTGGTCTAAAATAAAACCTACCAGAACAACAAAGTACAAAACTACAACAAACGACCCAGAGTTACAAGTGTTCTGTATCGGTGACCTCAGTTTGGTTCAGATATTGTGCTGCTGGACAAACAACTACTTACTTAAAGACGCACAAAGACGAAAAATTACTAAAACCGTATAAAAAAAGATACACAGTCTATTATAAGGGTAAACAAGTTGAACAAGTTATTGAAGACCTCTTCCTCACCTCTGAGAGAGGAATAGAAACTCTTTATGGTCCAGCCTTCTAAGTCTTCCAAAGGAGATAGGTAACAATCGTAAGATTAAGGCATCTCAGCATACTGAGGTCAGATCGGGTGAATTTTAAAACAGCCGAGCAGTAAAATACAGAGAATACTAAAATGCATTTGGATACAATTGGGCAAGTGTCTTTTTAGAAATATAAACACTGGGCAAGTCAACAAGAGGTCAAAACTCGGTGGTAACGAAACAGTAAACAATTTACTTGCTGAAAGATGCATTGCACAAGTATATTGTTGCATGATTTAACTGTTTTTCGTGGGTTCTATGGTTGCACTTGAACAAAGATCCTTGTTAGCAGATGTGCACACGAACAAGGGTGACATCTTATTTGGAAAAGAGACCAACAAGGCAATAAACATCGTCTGCCCATAACCACACACAAGCACGTCCTCAACAGATCCCAATCGTCTGCAACCATTAATGCTTCATTTCATCACCTTTTTATTTATCAACTGTGACGTAATGAGAGACGTGAGAAAATTTCTTTCGATTTGGACCTTGCTTTTTTCCCTGTTCCTTTTTCGAATCTTAAGGTCATAAAACAAAGCTTCAGGGAGAGCTATAGAGGTCTTATCTGTCTTCTGATTTAATTCTGCACAATAGCAGACGATGATGACGTGATCTAAGCTAATGAAGCAATGGTGTTTACACTCACTAAAAACAAAGACGCCAGTTTGAACAACGCGCCAATGACCGCTAGGACAAAAGTGATACATCAAGTTCGATTTTTCCCCCACAACAGATATTTTAAGCCCAAGTTATCGAAAATTTTGGGGTATACCCCCCTTGATATTTTTTTTTTGCCCTGTCTCTCTGTTGTTCGTCCATAAAACTTGAATTAGCTTACCAATAACTTTTTATTGGTTAAATCTATGGCTTTAATATTTCACAGGAATATTTCTTGTGACAAGACCTATCATTAAAAACCAAAAGAAGTACTAGTATCCTCTTGAGCTCAGCCTTGGTATTTGACCAACTTTTGCAAAAAAAAAAAAAAAAAAAAAAAAAAAAAAATTACCAAACTTGAATCTTCGCCATGACTCTTGCATGGTTTATGCTAGGACTTTCAAACTTTATATTTGCATCCCTTGTGATTATAAAACCTTTCTATAGGTACAAATATATATTTCATTTTACGTTAGGTTTTGACCTTCTTTTGATAATCTCTAATCTTGACCACGACCTTTTGAACTGTTATGGGTATGACGAATTTTAGAAAAAAAACAACTTTTCGCCATTAACTGCAATACGGGAGCATCGGGTTTTTTTTTCACAAAGTAACATACATTATTTTGAATAAGAAATAACATACTTTACTTAGTATATAATATATCATATGTTTTAAAATCTTGCATTTTGTAGAGAACCCGTATTCTTCATCATTTCTGCAGAGTAAAATATCAACGATTGGGATTAGTGACCGCTGCATTGCACATAATGCAATTTATTCATCAGCATGTTAATAATGATGATGAATAAATTATAACATACTATTTTTATGAAGACCAAAATAGTGTTATAACTAAATCAAAAATAAACTGTTAGGTCACGATGTCACAAAGGAATCGTATGCTGCATCCAGGAGTTACTTGGCGCAGTTTTCAGAATTCCATAGGGTGTTCTTCCAGCCAAGAGTAAACATACTTATATTATACTGTATCAATATATATAAACACAGTCTAAAAACCAGAATGCATTTGTCTGCTCTATTGAAATTAATATCGTATGTTTTGAAAATTGACTTACTTAAGTATTATCAAAGGCGCCGCCACAGGTTGAACTGTCTGTTTAAATCGATCAAACAGTATTGTGCCATTTCATCACTCTATAATCTGATGTAATTTAGAAAAATAAACTTCCATTAATTTCAATATAAGCCTCCGTTTGGTGCAGATCTACGCATATTTGCCTTGTGCGAACAATACATTCTCAAAGGAACAGGGGTTAAGAATTCAGGACCCTTCATTATCTTAAAACACAAACAAATGTATCATCTATTTCACTAATTTGTAAAGACTGAATACAGCATGACAACATGATGAAAACCCGGTATAGCCCTATTGTAAACTTAGTGCTCATTGGCACAAAATTACCCATTGTCTTTAACGCAGTCTTAGATAAACTGATACTGTGATATCGGATGTCCGTCAAAGAGTCGCAATGCTTGGCACTGGGTAGATATTTCTATTTTGTCCCTTTTTACTCTACTGGTGTCATTTACCAAAAAAAAAAAAGTCATACAACATGGTCAACGTTTCTCTGGGTGAAAAAAATTTTTCCTCATGAAGAGAAATGTATAAACCTTGAAAGAAATTGTGTGTCAAAGAGAAAACCATAATTTTAACTTTTATTCAATCAAAGATTATTAAAGGCAAAATTAGCAAATAAATTACAAAATTAATTTGCAGCCAATGTGCTACGCATAAATTGACTTATTAAATTCAAAACCGTGACTTTATTTCGTCCCTTAGACAGTATACATCAAATGAGAGCTCTCTACAGAACATCGTTATATATGGTTCTGCATAGCAATGCAATGACAATCTGGCAAATTTAAATTACATTTTTGCCTACCGATGCAGAAGCTTTTTATACTTATAATGATTTTTCCATACAATGCTCATTTATTTATCAAGATTCTTGGCATATAACCTGCTTGATTATACACTGTAGAGTGGACTTTTACCATCAGGAAAATGTAGATTAGTCACGTAAAATGCATTCATGGATTTTGAAAATTTACAAAGCAGTAGTGATTGTGAATACAACTTCGAAAATTGCCTTTATTGTTTAATGAAAAATATGTTTAGTCTTCAACCCAAAATATTTTAAGTTATCTATGCATTATTTACCACATCCTGATTTTTTCAATCAGAGCCAATTAGCTTGCTTCGCTTTCACTAGTAAAGGATATTTACCATGGCGGTTGTCAAAACATGCATATAGATGTATATATGTCTTATCCTTTTGATGATCTCGATAAAGGGACAAGATGATATCCAAAGAATTTGACAGATTTTGTCAAAACGCCGAACTCTATCTCCATAACACTTTAACCTGGTATTTAGCACCAGGGGAAAAATACACACACTTAGATGAAAATTACTACGTGTATTGCATTACAACTTCAAAAGCAGGCGTGTTTCGTATGAGGTACACAAGAACTGCAATGTCAGATCGAGATGGTACCGATAATGGTGTTCGATTGGTCACCTTGGTAGAGTTTTAAATCAAAAAACTTATCAAAATTACATCGTTATATATTACTTTTATTTGAGAGCTTGAGAAAATAGTGTTGACAATTTGCAAACATAACGCCGTTTGATTCAAATGTATTACATCACATCAATATGGACGTGCATAATTTACTCTTACAATATGAAATGTTTGCAGAAGAAGTAAGGCACTTAAAATTTAACAGCGAATAATTTCGTGATTCATAATGACAAAATTCTAAGAGTGCAAGTGTTACTTCAAAATAAAAATATGCACGATACTAGATCTGTTACTATAAAAAGAAATTCGGTATGCACAAACATGTGAGCATATGAAAATGAAAGCCATAAGCATACACCTGCTCATAAACTTATTAAAATACGTTTATCTACCGTCGGCCTTCAAAACTGATAAACTTTGCATTTGAGATATCATACTTAAGAACGATTTTAAGCCTAAAGGAAGTCGCCGTCTTGATTTGTCAATTGGGGTCAAAGGTCATCTAATTTCAAAGAGTTGACTCCTGCTGCGATAGTGGACTATTTTTTCTTCGTGTTGATATAATTCAAATTAGAACAGTTTTGGGGGTTGAATTCTAAAGATATCGTAGTAATTTAAACAGAAAGCCCGCACTGGAAGCCAAGTAGGGTCAAAACGGTCTTTATTTTTGTTGATACCTGGTTATTAATTGTATTTACCTTGCCAGTTTCTAGCTAAAATAAAGACTTGATACAGTAAAAATTACCACGTTAATACGTCATGAAAAACGATAAAGCATCTAGATTTCTGCAGTGTCTATATGCTTCTACTGGCAAAGCAAAGGTGCCAATAGACGTAATTCGTTATATGCAGATGTTATAAAACCGGGTCTAATGCACGCAGGAAACCCCTAAACCAAGACGTAGGACTTTTTTCAAAGATACTTCAAGAAAACAGACCACTCAAGTATTATACAAAGAACACTCTATAATTCTCTTTAACACTTAAAAAGAGATAGTTAAAAGTTTTGAAGACCACAGATTTACGACATGGAATACTTAGTATCTTTTAAATTTTTCAAACGATTGCGTTTTTCGCAATTCCCTGTCAATTCTTGTTGAAGTTGTAATGGATTGTGTCATAAATCAATTTTGAAGTAAAAGGTTATTTGATACACAATTTACTAAATTATCTGTTTAAATATTGGAGCCAGGGAATATCTTTCACTACATAATTACCTACATGCATTTACTAGTTCCAAAAGCTCGCCAATGTCGTCTCGAATTTCCTTTGTACATGTACTTTTATGTTTTTTAAAGTAAGCCATTTTGTTTAGATCTCTATTTAAATTCATTTTTTTTTAGATAAAGCTATAAATACGAACCACATACGATGTAAATCAAATACATTCATTTTCCACACTGTTTTCCTGACTTTAAAGTTATGTTTCCTCTTTACCTCGGCTTCAAAATTATCTTGGAAGTTCAAATTCGAATTTCCGTAAGCTGCAAAAAATAGGAATTTAACAAGAAAAGAAATGAGCCAATCACACACATTTGTGCTACGGGAGGAACGAATCTTCATCATGTATGATTTTGTTTATTTTATGTAAATATACTAGTATGTAGTTCTGCAAGTACTAGTACTCTAATCGCTACATTATCAACATTATCCAGTAGTGGACATTTGATGTTGATTTTGACCATTTACGTTCTATAATGACCACAACAGTATCATAAAAAGCCTCAAATCAATATTATTTGGGAGAACAAGAGCCTTGTTGTAGTTTATCGTAAGCAAGCACACAGGGGGTATATCAGAAACACACTTGATTACTGCTAAAGAACCCATGTGACAAGCGTAATTCCGACCCAGAACATTAAGACATGAAATGTCAAAACCACTTGGATTATCGACACTTACGGACATTTAATGACAATCATTTGAACGATTCTGTAAAACTTGTTTGCAGATCAATAACATTTGAAAGATTACAAGGCAACTGAAATCCACTGGTACAGGGGTCTTCGAGGACAAAATAACCAAGTTTGGAAAAGTAGTTTACCTTTGAAAAAGTAGGTTATTTGTTGAAAGGGTATAAATGTGTCAAAATAGATAATTGCCTTTCTAAAGAATGGTTTGTTGATAAAATATTTGGATTTGACGCAAGACCTTTTTTTCGAAGTCAGTAATCTATTTTAAACACATAAGTAGTCATCACAGTCAAATACATTTGGTTTAAACTTTTATATTAAATTTACTGATTTGACATTTTTTTCAAATAATTTTAGCCCAAGTTATTTGAAAATCAATTGAAAAGTTCTTAGCTTCATTTTTCAGGGGGTTTAAGCAAGGACCCTTTTTACACAAGTGCAAAATGTTTTAAGACATTGAGAAAATTAAATTGAAAAAGGTAAAAATATTGGGCTTAACTATTTAATTTGCAATACACATGTATTTGGTACGTGACAATCACCCCGAGGAATAATTTTAAAATAGAACGCAGTGTCAGAAACAGAAACCATATCGTTTTCTTTCATGGAGAAAATACATATATATGAATAGCATGTTCTATTACTTTATCTTGGCCTGTTCATATGTTAAGTATACTTAAATTGATTATAAATTGAGTAAAATACTATTCGAAATCAGTAAGTGATACTAATATTAGATTGCAATGAAATGCCGATCATGGGGCTAGGAAGAAAACAAACGACAAAATGACAGAAAAACAATTAAAGATAATTTATTCGAAACCCTGTGTACCGTCAGATAAGGAAAATTCTTCAGAATAAGGATCGAAACCAACACAGGGTCACACAGCAAATTTTCCACCATTGTGAAGCAGAATCAGTTGCGGGTAAAACCCCATCGGTTGGCCAGACAAGCTAAATTCGCATGGTATACTCTAAATGACACGTCCCAGGTCATTTTGGGGGAGGGTATTCCATTCCTTTTGCAATGCTGCAGAAAGTTTTTGAACATTGGTAGGAGGTTGTTGACGTTGGCTTAGTCGCTGTCCAATTACTAGTATGTCCCAGACATGATCGATGGGGGAAAGATCCAGACTGAGTGCGGGCCTTGGTAATGTTGTGATATTCAGCTGTTGGAGATAATTTTTGATGATATCTTGTTCCTATGTTATCTGGCATGTCATGTTGAAAACATGAAACGGCGGCCATAACGATGTTCAAACGACACAACATAGGGTGCCAAGATGTTGTCCCGGTAGTAATGCCCTTTGACACCTCCAGCAACAACATACAAGTCTGTTCTCCCGGTAATGATGCTCTCCACACCATTACAGACCCCCCCATACCATTATGTCTAATGACATGAACGCCATGGGAACGTTCGTTACGTCGACTCCAAATCCCCCTGCGTCTGTACAAGAAGTCCACAGTGAACCTCGACTCATCTGAAGACATTACGTGGTTCCATTGGCGATTATCCCAGCGTTGACGGTGACGACACCATTGGAGTCGGGCCCTAATGTGACGATCCCTCAAACAGGGAATGTCAAGAGGACGTCGTGCGTGTAAATGGAATCTGTGCACTCACTACCAAGCCAGTATGCCTTTGAAGTTGAGACCTTATCTGATTTGATGTTGCAAGACTATTTCTCAAGGCAATAGCGCGGATGAATCTGTTATAAGTTGCTGCCCTTGGTCGACCGGATCGTGGTCTACTAAGTATCCTGAGCAGACCATGGAGCACGATGTCTGGACCAAATTCTGCTGATAACCGACTAGGGAAACATTCATACCCTAACCACAGCGACCTGTCTTGTGCCAACCTGTAGGATGCCAATGCAAGTGACCTCTCATTCTGTGTTAGACGGTGCGTGGTCTCTGTTTAACTAAAAAAATCAACAACGGATAATCTAATGCTTTCTCTTCAGAATTTTTCTTTAGAGTGGCTTTAAACTTCCAATTCACAGGCATGCAAATTTGTGACAGGACACCCTTGACTCCAGACACATCCCAGATCGTGAGAGTGTGATTGATGTGTTTGGGTGATGAATTTCTTTGAAAATGCTACCTCGTTAAGAAACTAAACCACATGTTTTTTTGTATATGAACATTGAAGGGTTTTACATACTACAGTATCCCCTACTTTTTTTCATAGTATATAATGTAACTTTCTATTTATTGGAATTAAGATATGAGGGCAGGTAACTCTCACTCCTTTCTGATTGAAATCAGAACCTTTGATCCGCTCACCTAGATCGCTACATAAGGTAGTGTGCAGTGTAAAGAGTGTTCTTACGAATAGAATTGGGAGGATTTTATTCAATTATAGGATATCAGTTTGCAGCAAATACACTACAATCCCAGAGAAAAGGTCCATTTTCAATCCCGACTTCTCGAGCCATTCCGACTGGTCGAAAAACAACACTTTTTTCCTTTCTAACGGACAAACCCAAAATGATTCGATTGGTCCATTTTAAGTCACACGAGTTGTAAAATTCTGCGAAGCAAATGCATTCGGCTCACCTCGGCTGACTACGGTAATCGGCCGAGGTGTGCCGAATGAAGCAAATGATCACGAAAAAAGAATTCATACACAGAAGGAATATCTAATTCGGTACACATATGTGTATTTACTATCATCTATAGTACCTTTTGTCTATATTACAAGGACATGCCTAAAATCTTGATGAAAATGTAGCAATTTAAGGTTTGACAACTCTTTCAAAGCAAGCATTATTAGCAACAACAGTTCGACAGCATCTATAATCCTTAACTAACTAAATTTCCGAAGGAATTTGCAATGAATGAATTAAAAGTACTGGGTGGCAGCATGCTCCTACCTGCCCCAAGCAAAATCCTGACAAGAATAATAGTGGAAAGACTAAAAAATGCTACAGATGACTGACTTCGCCCAGAACAGACAGGCTTTAGAAAGGGCGAGTAGCAGTCAACACTATATGTGAACTTCATGGACTCTGGAAAGGCCTTTGATAGTGTTGAAAGAAAAGACATCAAGAAACTACTGCAGCATTATGGGACGCCTCCTACATTCATTCACCTCATATAATAATTGTATGACGAGGCTACATGCCAAGTCATCCAAAACTTGCAGAAGCCTTTGAGGTGCAGACAGGGGTAAGACAAGACTTGCTACTCACCAATGATTTTTCTAGTGGTAGTGAATCGGATCATGCGGGAAACAACTGGAGATGGCAAGAACGGAGTTCAGTGGACTTTCACTTAGTGTATGGAGGACCTCAACTTTGCTGACGATTTATGCCTTATGTCCCAGAAATATGCAAATCAAGACAAATAGGCTTGCAAATGAAGCAGCAAAGACAGGTGTACAGGTCAACATTGACAAGACATTGGTAATGCGACTCCAAAACAAACAGCAAGCACCAGTCACGCATGCTTGGAGAGCATAATATGAGAGATGTAGACTCATTTACATACTCAGGGAGCATCGTCACAGCCACTGGTGGAACAGATAAAGACATAAAAGCAAGAAAGCCACTAGTTGAACAGATAAAGACATAAAAGCAAGAAAGCCACTAGTGGAACACATAAAGACAAAAAAAGCAAAAATTAATAAAGCGAGACACGTCTTCATTACCCTAAAGGCTGTGTGATGTTAAACAGCATAAAACTTCTATAATATCAATGTTAAATTTGTGCTCTTCTACTAATCTAAAACATAAAGAGTTACCAACACCACCACCGATAAACTACAAACTTTCACAAACAGATCTCTGCGACAAATACTGAACATCAGGTGGCCAGAAAACATAAACAACAAAAACCTGTGGAAAACAACAAAGCAAGACCCAATCACTCATCAAATAGCACGTAGAAAGTGGCGGTGGATTCGCATACCCTCCGAAAACCATCTGGAGACATCACACGCCACGCAATCGAGTGGACCCCCCTCCCCCCAAACAAACGTCGAGTTGAGCGTCCCAAGGCAATTTTGCGAAGGTCATGTGAAAAGGAAATGAGACAGTGTTGACATAGCTTGGAACAATTGAAAGAGGCTGCTCAATACAGAGTGCAACGGAGGACTGTTGCCGAGGCCCTGTGTTCCGCCATAAACCAAAAAGAACCATGATTACACTGTTAATCATAAGAATGAACAGGAAACAAAAGTTCTCACAATACTGCTCAAAAATTATGAACAAGGTTAATTTTCTGTTAAAGTAAGTCAAACTCCAAGTTCAAAATGTCAAAACTAATAAAACCGAATGAAAGGTACCATACATGTGAAGTGTTGAAGCACTAACATCATCCTTTCAAAAGCACTAACACGTCACTTTACAGATTCAAGTCAAACGGAGGTGGATCTATCAGATGAGAACAATTTGCAGTCATGTCTGTTATTTGAATACTGGCAATATCATCATAACAACATAGGCAATGGAAAAACAGTGGCTCTGGTCTGAAGGAAGTTTTGCAGCATAGATTTTCATATTATTTGGGAATTAGCGGATAAAACATGACTCTGCAAGCTTTAATGTAAATGCTTCATATGGAGCTTATTTTATTGTAAATAGCAAATTAAAAGCCTTTTTCATGACAACTATCTTAGTCTATCTATTACTTGTTAAAAAAAGTTTATTATAGTTCTATAAAGACCCTTTGGAACAAAATTTGAATCCCAGTGCATGTCGGATTACAGTCTTTATGTACTTGTTAATAAAAATTATAGTTCTATCAGTTTGCGATGGAAACATTTCTACAATCTAAAATGACGTTTGAATCTAAAATTTGAGTCGTATACATTTAACAGTCATGCTTTCGGTGTGAAAATACGTGATTTTAACTTTTTCTTGTAATCTGTAAAGTAGCATAATGTCCGTAGGTACCGGGGGAGTACTGGGAGAGGGGGGGGGGTGCTGCCCCCCCCCCCCCCCCCCCCAATAATTTTGCCGACAAGTTTTGTACAGAAAATCTACTAAAAGCCTACTATATGTTCGTGCCCCCTCAGTAAAAACGTCTGGTGACCTTTGTTTTTACGTGTCAAATAATTTTTGGCAATTGTTAGTACCCCCAACTGAAAATACGACCATGTTGGCACAAGACAGGTCTTTGTGGTAAGAGCAATGAATGTTTCTCTTAATTGTTATCAGCAGATTATAGTCCAGACATCGTGCTCCGTGGTCTGTTCAGGATAGATTACAATCCGGTCGAACAAGGGCAACAACTTAGACTCAGAACAGACTTGCCTTGAGAAACCGTCTGGTAACAGCATATCAGATAAATTCTCAAATTATAAGGGATATTGGCTTGGTAGTGAGTGGCTTGATTATCAGGCATCGACTGCACATATTTCATTTACACACCCGACATCCTCGTGTCATTTCCTGTTTGAGGGATCATCACATTAGAGCCCGACTCCAATGGTGTCGTGACCATAAACTTTGGAATAATCGAAAATGGAACCAGGTAATGTTATCATATGAGTTGGTGTTCACTGGTGACTTCCTGGACAGACGCGAACGTTTTCCTGACGTTAACGTCATTAGACATGATCGTTATGGATGTGGGTCTGTAATTGTGTGCGGAGGCATCATTGTTGCTGGCAAAACAGACTTGCATGTTGTTGCTGGACGTGTCACAGGCCACCGTTTCATTTTCCAAGAAAACAATGACATATGCCATAAGGCCAGAATCGTAACAGATTACCTCCAACAGCAAAATATCACAACATAACCATGGCCCGCACTCAGTCTAGATCCTACCCCCATCGAGCATGTCTGAAACATGACTGGACAGCGACCACGCCATTTCAACAACATCCTGCCAATGTCCAAGAACTTGCCGAAGGATTGCAAAAGCAATGGAAGGACCTTCGAAAATGACCTTGGACGTCTCGCTAGGTGTATGTCATGCCGAAACCCAGCTTATCTGGCCAACCAAGGGGGAGGGGGTTTACCCGCTATTGACTCCGTATCACAATGATGGTAAATTTGCTGTGTTAGCCTGTGTTGGTATTAACTCTTCTGGAGAATCTGTCCTTTTCAGACTGCACACAGGGTTTCTAATAAATTGACAAATTTCTCCTTAATGGTTTTCTGTCTTTTGTTTTCTTCCTGTCTTCATGATCTGCATGTCATTGTTCTTGTAAATCCAATATCCCCTACTTTTTTATATAGTAGATTCACTTGACCAAAGGCCTGGCTAAACTCAAGAAAGTTTATGCAGACAAGTTTACCATTATCCATTGCTGTAACATCATTCATCAATATGTGTATCAAGAGCAGTTTGGCATAAACGTGACTCTTTAAAACCTGATTTGCATAATAGATCAAATCGGTCAAGAATTTACGGATATGATTACGACCATTCCAAGAAATATTAAACCGCTCACAAAAGTTGAAAGCGCTGGACAAGTAATAGATTAGATGATACAAGTCCCATATGAAAAGAGGAAATCATCAAGGCTATAAAGAAACTATAAAATGGAAAGGCTTGTAGTTACACACTAAAGAATGGAATAGCTAGAGATTTCGGTTGGATAACAGTTGATATGTAAAAAGCAGACACAGAGGCAAGATACTAGTATTTGGAAGAAACTTTTACAACAATTTGGAAGCAAGAAATTATCGGTTTGTTGTGAAGCCCTGATCGTGAAAATACCGGTAAGATGATAAATCGGTCTGGGATAATTACAGATGTATGACCTTTTTGTCTTTCTCCAGAATAGTGATACAAAGTATCCAAGATGGAGTGGAAAAGCAGCTGTGTGAGGAAAGGTTGGCTTTAGACGAGGAAGGAATATAATTATTGCACTCCGTAACATCATAGATTAATTTACCACATGGAACTCAGCATTTTGTACGTTGGTTTTGAAAAGGCGTTTGATTCCATTCATAGAAAGAGCCTTTTTTCTATCTTGAAGTTTTATGGCACCCCAGATAAACTGATCAGAATGGTGAAACGTTACATGAATCATAATGCAGTCCTAGAAGACGGAGAAAAATCTGAATGGTTCCGGAATACAACAGGAGTGAAGCACGGTTGTTTGTTTGTTTGAATGCCGTTTAACTTCCCTTTCGGGAATTTTTCACTCATGGAGATGCCATCACTTGTCGGTGGAGAGCTGCAAATTTTGTCCTATACTCAGCACTTATGGCCGTTGAGCAGTGGTGTTCAACCCACGACGTAGGTATGAACTCTAGAGCGGACGCTCCAACCTCTGCGCCTCGCTGGCGAAGCAGGGTTGCACATTGTCTGGATTCCTATTTTACACCCCGCTTAAAAAGTAGGAGGGTATAGAGTGATCCGGATGTGCGTCCGACAAACCGTTCGTCTGTTATGCTTTGGGGTACCCATCACTTATCCAAAACACCTCTTGTAACTCTCACAGATTTTTAGCTCATCTCGACGAAGCTCACCCCGGCGATGGCGTTAGCTTCGGCTTCCCGGTTGATTTTATTTGTATGTTGTTAAACGTCGAGAATTTTTCACACCACCACTTGCAGATGGAGAGCTGCAATTTTTGTCCTATACTCGACACTCAGGGCCATTGAGTAAGGAGGGATCTTTTTCGTGCCAGCATCTACTGCGACACGGTACCTCGGTTAATAATGTCTCATCCGAAGGACTGGTCTCCACGTCCCACAGTGGGATTCGAACCCGTAACAGAAGGATCAATCCTTACTTCTGGACTACTCCATTCCCAAGTGACTATGAGCCCTACTTGCATGGACGATGCATCTGAAAGACGGACACTACTAGATTTGCTTCGGATGCTGGATCTGACCTACATTTTACAGATGAATGACTAATTAAGTTTTTTGGAGCAGATCCATTCCACAGTAACTGTAAGTCCTACCTGGACCAAACTTGCATGGATGATGCATCTAGGGATGGACTTTACCAAACTTGCTTCGGATGCTGGATCTAACGTACGTTTTCCAGATGAGTGTCCAGGGTAATGTTATTGGAGTAGTTCTGTAGTTTTATTGTGTGTTTTGATTCATCTTGCTTGGATGATGCACCTAAGGGTAGACATTTCCAGAATTTCTTCGGATGTAGGAAATGAAAGACATTTTCTTGACTAGTGAATACGTTAGATTTTGGAACAGGTCAATACTCAAGGAACCATGAGAGAACTTGCTTCAATATTGTTGCCCGGATGCATACTAACTACAATGTACATATGAAATATGATGTGGGATTTGCATTACTTCAGCTGATAGCATTCTTCGAAGTGAACTTCGTAATCTTTGATTACCTTGGGGTTTTATTACATAATGCCATTGTGCACCTCCTATATTACTTTTTGATCTTACACTTATTTCGGGTCTCCCAGAGCAAAACATGGACTTGCCACTTTAATTATATGGGATGGGGGTGGGGGTATCACTTTAGTGAACTCAGTGCTCCCAGTACCTCTACTTTGTTCTTAATCTACTAATTGTTGGTTATAGATTTCGTAATGTGAAGAACTAAAGAAACGACCGACATGCCGTTGATCTTGTTCTACTGTCAAAAGTTACAGACATCAAACAAAAAGACACAAAGACTAAATGAAATTGCTAGTCAAGCTGGCTTCAGAATTCATTAACATTGAAAAATTAGAAGTAATGAGATTCAACTCTGACATACTAGGGCCAGACAAGACTAATGGACAAGACCTGGAGGATGTAGAAACATTTAGTTCCCTCGGAGGTACATGTGATAACAACAAAGGAAGGATCTGATGAGGACATTACCAACAAAGTATGAAAAGCTAAGTCTCAATTTGGAAGGCTCAGAAAAATCTTAAGCTCATCAAATATTCTACATCAAAACAAAAGTAAAGTTATCTAACAGCTTGGTCTAGTCAGTTCTAAAGTATGGAAGTGAGACGTGGAAAATAACGGCGAGACAAAGTAAAACGAAGCACTCTTAAAAAAGTTTTACTTAGTAGTCATTTTTTACTTGAAATAACAAAGATAAGTAATAGATAATTACTAAGCATTTACTTAAAATTTAAAATCAATTACTGAAATATATGTCAATTACTAGATTCAAATGTTTTACTTGATTTTTGCATTTTAAAGAATTGTTTTACTTACACACTAAAAAGTTTTACTTAGTAATTTATATTTACTTAAATTTGTGTATATAAGTAATAACATTACTTGGTCTTTACTTACATTTTACCACTATTTACTATCTAGACACAATCAAAACTAGATGCCTTAGTAAAATCAAGAGAGTTACATGACTTGATAAAATATCAGATGAAGAACTCCGTCATAGAATGTAGACAGCTAGAGTGAGAAGAATAATAACTCAAGAAGTGGAACCTGTTGGTCATGTACCAGGGATGCAGAACTAGAATTTGTACCACCTCACTGACAAGACATCCAGAAGGAAACAGGAAAGTAGGCCGGCCAAAAATAACGTGGAAAAGATCATCAGAACAAAAAAGATTGCAGGGTTGTAATAGCTGGGCATCAGCGAGGGCAACATCAAGAGGCAGTTGGAGGCAGTGTCTTTGGGGTTTACTCAGTATGTGCCAGCGGACACGAAGAGGATAGGTGAGGGTTTTTTTATTACTGAAAAAGCAGTTGTCTTAATCATATCAAAAAGCCTAGTTTTGTACGTTTTGAGGTTACTGGCTTTTGAAAATTTTGGCGATTTTAATTTTTTCCCAAAGCTCTTCTGAGGTTTTGAGAATCTACATCCGATCAACACCACTTTTAGAGAAAGTGTAGAATAGAACGCGTGAAGTTTCTCCTTCACAGCAGTTAAATTTTGTAAAGAGTAAGGTCTAAAGTCGTAAAGAAACTGTGAAATAAGATGACAAAGATTAAATCTAGTTTTTTTTTCTTTTTTGCTTCCTGAAACCTTACACAAGGAAACTGTTTCCAACCTTAATAAGGAAACAATAACCATCGAGGAAGGGAAAATGAAAGAAAAGTGATAATTTCGCAACAAATTAGCTTCCAAAACCCGTTCTAAAACAGCAATTAGTTTATATTTACTCAATATTTTCCGCGTGATTTGATGTATTTTTATGAGCGCTATAAACCGAATGACTTGTGATTAAGCAAATATTTTTGTCAAAAAACGTCACATCGACGTTCAGAAAATTACGACCCGTGAACCCATAAGATGACAATCGGAGTTATTTTATGTACAAATTAATTCCCAATAAATAATTACAGACAGATACCATTCAAAAATATTTCGGACCAATGTCCCGGCCTAGTTTTAATTTTATGAATTAATACAAGTTCTTTAGAAGGAACAATAAGACGATAGGCCGCGATAGATCACCAGCAATTGACGGCTGGTTTTTTCATTAAGACTATCTATATACTTTAAGATCCGTCCGCATCTGATTCAATTCTATAAGATTTGCCATGAAGATACCAAAGAACCGTCTGCGAAGAATCAATTAATTTCTTCAGTAAATTAAATCTGATGGGTATCTAGGAAATTTTTACCAAGTCTTCGTTCAAATGACGCGTGCTGGACTGATATTGGTCCTAATTTATGACTGTTTACCTGTTTGTTATAAAAACAATGACAATTTACATTTTCTCCAATCTGTACGATCAGCCAGAACCGGCATATTCCTCATGAATATGTTTATCGTTCATCTATTCCGAAGAATTATTTTTATAACCTATAGTTTCTAAAGAAATATTTAGATCCAAAATCAAATCATGCGCATCGAAAGAGGAGGATAGATAGAACATTATACAAAACACAAGCAAAGCTTGACTAATAATGATACATATAACTGCATTCAGGCGTCTCTCTGATATTGTACAGATTATTCAGCTGTTTTATCTGTGACATTTATAACTTTAAAACTGTCCTTGTTAAAAAATAAAATAATGCCAAATATATGTCAATAGCCGATCCAAGTGGAATTTAGTAAATGTTGATCCCTTGGCAAAACACTTATAGTGACTTCGTTGTATCGACCAACTTCATATTGAGGTAGATATCTCTGGTTGCAAAATAAAAACTGCCGACTCCTTTATTTTAACTTCGGAGGACCCAAGTCGATTAACAACTACAAAGGTATAATCTCCAAATCCAGCATTGATAAATAAAATTAATCAATGTTGGATTAACAGAGCAACTCTCATTTTTAGCTGTTGGTCGACTTCAGACCCCAGCATTAAAAAAATTGCAAAACAGGTGCATACCCAGATTAAAATAACAAAGCTTATCCTTTTAAAAGCAGAAAATGTAAGTACCTGTACAGTGTATTACCTTTAGTGGATATCGAAACAGATATAAGTCATATATATCAATTTTTTTTAAATGTCAATATATCCTAGAAAGTAAAGTTCCTGTACAGCGAAGACACAAAGCTTGCAATGTTATGCAGCAGTACAAGACATCAAACTGTGAGCCTGTAAACCTAGATGCTTGTACATTTACATTGAGGAAGCTTTATAAAACTTATAAGTAGAAAAGGTGGACACGGACTCTAAGTTCGTTCCTGTAGCCTTCTAAGTTAATTAAGGGCACATAATGGTTATGTTTCATTAATTTTCTTCCCTTTCTAACTTTGAATTGTTTCATTACCAAGATATGGTACTTTTGAAATGAAGGATTTTTGCATTTGGAAGTCAAAACATGAAATTTCCCGAGGCATATATATATATATATACAAATAATACAGGTGACATTAATAGATATATAATTTTTTTTTATCACTTACCCCCTTTATCCAATTTACGTCAACGTACACAGAAAAAAACTTAGACTAAAAGGTTACATGGGAGCAAATCAAAAGCCATCCGGGCACTTGATTTTCAATTTTCTCCGACACTTACATTTCTATCTGTTGATTGATGTAGGTTTTATACGCACTCAACTTTCTGATACCATTTACAACATGGTTCGCTGATAGCATTCATTTTTTCAGAAGAACAGCACTTCCTTTTGTATTGCTCTTTATTTGCTAGAGATTAGGGTACCTTGCCAAAAGCTTTTTTTAAAAATGGAAGATTTGGTTTGTTCGAAAAGAAAACTTTTAGAAATTCTGACATTTAATGCCAAATTTGTTGTAAGTAAGCAGGTTAAAACAATAACCTCTACTTCAATTTCTTTTTAACCGAATTAGATCATTTTGATTTAGTGTTTTTCATAGACAACACTTCCAATACTTAAACAGTATAAAATGCAATCCAGTAATTTGCGATAAAATCGTGCTCACTGCTTCGTGAGTTACGCAAAGAAAATTCGCATGCAGCGTTGCGCAGTGGTTCGCTCTAGGGTCGCCGAGTAAGGAGTTGAATCCCACTTCGGAACGCGCGGAGACCGGTCCCTCGGATGAAATCGTACAAACCGAAGTCCCGTCTCGCAGTAGATTTTGGCATGAAGAGGACCCCTCACTATCTAGGAAATAATGGCGTCTCCGTATGAGTGAAAAATGTTAAACAAATTTTAAATTACATTTGATCATACATTGTATAAAATCAATCAAACTGAATGTATTTATTGTCTTACACATGATACAGTGTGTGATTAAATTAACAGTACTAATTAAATTTTTGTTTCTTTGGTAAAAATGTTTTTCATCGTTATTCCCTGTTAACACACTTTGAAGCTTATCAAACCTTATAGAGACTTCATTCTGAGATGTCTGTCGTGGTAAGTATTTTTAATATAGTGACTGAAATAGCATGACTTACCGCTGATTTTTCTTCACCCCAAACTTTGACTCCGAATGGCACAGTAACCTTGCATACGAATGGAACTTGTATACAAGTCAAAAATCCAGTATGTCAATATAACCGTCTATTTTTTACATAAACACGTTCTATCGGCACTCGATTGAGGGATTAGAAGTTGAAAATTGACACAAGTGATTGGGTATTCCTGTCATATTATTCTATCCATATGCTATTAATAAAAAATGAATTCTGTCAGTGTGGATAGGCCAACTTTTAAAAAGAAAAATGTAATAAAATAAAAGACGAAAAACCTGTTCTGCTGCTTGGATTTAAAAAAAAAGTCAATTTGTGGCTGAAGTCGAGCATGCAGCGCAGATATAATATTTAAATATTTCTCTGTTGTCTCCTTCTAAAATAAATTCAATTATTGGCCAATATCGCATATAGAATAACAGTTTTTATAACACATAGATCATGGATTCCTTTAAAAACATAATTAAATGGCTAAATACTTTAAAAGTACCGTTATAAGATGAATCAATTTTATCATGACTTCAAAGCGGTTGTTAAAGCTTGTGCCGACATAAATCATTTCTATTTAATATTGCTGAATTTCTGAAATATTTCATTAGAACAGAAAAGAAATTATTGAAAACATTTCAACTATACCTTGATTCAAGTTACAAAGAAATGTGCATGATGAGATTGCAATGGCGCTTGCTTTGCAAAATAAAAGTTTCAACACTGGCGAAAGTAAAATCCAAGGGACACTTAAACCAGTTAAGTTTATGAGATTAAAAATATTTATACAACATATCATATTGAATTTCAAGTGGCTACATGGTTAGAACCTTTCTTTAGAATGTAAACTCTATAATATTTTCTCCCTCGCTTTCTGAACTAAAAATGATGAGTGGATGGCACAAACTACTGTAAATCACTTTTTTATTCTCGAGAACTTTATTTTCACGTAATTCCGCGAAACAATATGCTCCTGAAAATATCATTCTCGTACTGAGTATTTCTGAAGATGATTTAGCGCAGTAGCCACAATTCGTGATTTGTCTCCCTAATACAGAGTTAATGTCTATCTCGCGAAAATAAGGTGTTTGTAAAAATTAACTGCCATCTTCCCCATGGTAAATCTCTGCTTTACGTAAAAAAAATTCCGACTATAAAAAATATTTATTTTAACACCCACCCAACTTTACATAGGAAACATTTAATTGAAGTTTTTATTCATTTATTTTTGATAAGTTATATGCAACAAAGAACTAGTAATGAGAATTGTGTTAAAAATGATATGAACCCCAGACATTCAGAATACTAATTAGAACAACAGAAAGTGCATCATAAAATGAAACAGATATGTAAACAGTGTAAAGTTAATTTAAGAAATATATCTTATAAACTGATTCCTGTCATCATAAATACTTAAACAGCAGGGGAAATAACGTCTCCCCTTGCATTAAACCAACATCATTTTGAAATTAGTCATAAAGTATAAGCATATAAAAACGTTACTCAACATTTAAACTTGTAAAATCGATATTTAATTATTGTAAACATCTTTCTTTGTATGTCTGCATTATTGTTTTTGCATTGGTTTTGGCAAAAGAAACAAATACCTCCTTATAATCCAAAAAGCACAATAAAAACGCCTATTGTAATAAAGTTTTTTCTAAAATACTTTTAAAAAATAACAGCCTCAACTTTTGGTTGTCCTGACTGAATTCATGTTTGTTCAAATTTATTACTATTTTCATGCGAGGATTCTATTGTTGAAAATACTTTTTAAAAATCTTCTAAAGCAACCTACAAAAACATACCTCTTTAATTGTTAAGATACTAGTAATTCTACCTCCGTTTTAGAATAATGGCAAAATTAAACCCACGGTCTATGGTACAATAAAAAATACTACTAAACATATACGGATAACAAAGTGGCAACATAGATTTACAATTTACTGTAAACCAACTTTTATTCGCGTGTGAGAAATTTTCGCAAAGTTCGCGAGAGCCTCTTCATTGCGAATATTTCTCGCCGCGAACCGGTCCTTAAAGTGTATGTGTCTATTAACAACAGATCCAAAAAGGCTTGATCGCGAAAATAAATCCTCGCGAACTGGTTTACCCTTTGTCAATCGCGAAATGAAGTCGTCGCGAATAAAAGTTGGTTTACAGTATGGAAATTTCACTCGAGAAATAGTCCTCACCAAAGCCCTTTATTTGATTTGAAACATAAAATTATAATTTGAAATTTCTTTTATACTAATTTTACTATCCTTGAATTCCTCATACAGAGCAGTCAAAAGATATACCACAATCATACTCAATTTATAATTTAAATTTTAACATTGTTTTTGTCCTGTCTCTCTGTTTGCCTGTCTGTTGTCAATTTGATAATTTAAGATTTCAGGTGTTGTGACAGGTCTATGTAAAAATCAGACAAAAAGTGAATCATGAGAGTTCTCAGAATTCAATGATTTTCACACAAAGGGTTCTCTTGCACTACAAACCATGTATAAAAAATGAAAAACATTTTAGGTTCTGGTTACTTTGGAAACCAGTTCAAAGAAATTTCCCTAGCAAGCAGTCAATTTTCCACGGGACCACATAGTATTTTGCCCTGTGCATCCGTCTATCTGTCTATTTGTTTGCAAAACTTTACCATTGCCAATAATTTTTGAACAGTTGGTGCTAGAGCTTTCATATTTCACAAATGTATTCCATGTGTCAAGATCTTTCTTTAGGTACCAATCATTTGACCTTTAAACCTTGACCTCGGAGTTTGACCTTTAATTTTTAAAAATCGAGTTAGGACTTTTATATTCCACATATGTATTCCATGTGAACCACACCATTCTTTGGGTATCAACCTTTTTTTACCTTCTGACTTTGACATTTGTGTTTCTTATTTTACATGTGAATCCCATGTGATCGGGCCTTTCCTAGGGTACCAAAATTTTTGAACTTTTGACCCTCATTTTCAAAACATTTTAAAAACTAAAAATTTTTTTTTGTCATGGTCATGGTTTTTTTAGGCAAGCTGCCATACCTATACATCATTAAATTTATGTAACTTATAATTTATTTTCATTTGTTGCATTGAATGAATAAAGACATGTATTAATATATGTGAACTGTCATATAGTTATACATGAGTATTTCAACACAATACCAGAATAGATTACTTGTTTTAACTTTTAAAAATCTTAAGAGAAGTCTTCTGAAATGTATTTTATAAGATAATCAAGCCTTTTGTATTTTCCCTTGTTTCATGCCCAAACCGACATTTTTACTATACTTTGAGAATTTGCTTTATTTTTAGCTTAACGATCATTTTTTTAACTTATAAAAAAAGATAACAAGAAACGTTTTAGCCTAGTAATTTAATTTCTTCAGTATAAACACATAGTAGTACATGTACATATATGTGACAACTTACATCACTACTGGGTAAATTAAATGTTTGTTTGGCAAATTTTAGGTTAACGTTCTAGAATTTAAAAAATATTTTCCAAGAACAGGTATAAGAATCGAGATAGTTATAATTTATTAAGAATCTGCGAATTATAATGCTGAAAAAGATATTTAGAAAACAAAATAGTCATTCTAAAATAAAGAAGAAATGGCGATACGAATTATTATAAAATGTTTCCCCGACCTTTTAATATAAATTTTAGAAAAAATATGGAAGAAAAGGCATTCAAAAAGAAAAAAGAAAAAAAGCCTGCGAGACTATATATATATCAGTTGTGGGTGTACGTATTCCGACAGGTTGCGAACATGTTCCTCCGTCACAGTGTGTGCTAGGTATCTGAGAACTGTAACTGCATGGTCGATTTGGTATACAAAATATTGACACAAAAAGAAGACCTCTCTTACAGGAAAAGAATAACATTTGAAAATAACAAGTTTATGTATCAATATCTTTGCCCACTCTATGGTTTATGATGTTAAGATGGTTCTGTTTGTTCACTTTATTTCTATTTGTTTGTTTTCATTGAAACTAAATATGTCGTTAACCTGTTACGATAATGATTACAGTGTATATAAATCTACCCAATAAATAGTGATGTTTATTGCTTACTGAAAGTCTCCACACAAGTGAATATTTTAAAGTCGGTGACGTTTGAAGTTAATAATTTATTATATTTAAGCACCTGTTCGCTAGAGAATACTCTTTTGTGAAAGAAAATAATAAAGGTGTCGGTTATGGTGGTTTATTACATGAATCAGGGTGGACAACTCAAACAGATATCTATTGTTTTTATTAACAAAGAATGAAGATTTGTTTCTAAAAAAAGGCGTAGCCCCAGATACTCAAGTAGAAACATCTTCAATGATAACATTCATATTAACCATAAACAAAATATATCTTAAAACCCATCGTTTGTCTTTAAAAAGTTTATATTTTTTAAAGATTTTTTTGTAAAGGAGTTTAGCTCCTGTAAGAATGTGCCATCAAGGTCATCTGATTGCCACGCTCCGCTTACACACACTTATTTTTAAAGCAGTTCAAAAGTCCTTGACATATGGCTTAGAAAAAGTATTGTTAAATATTTGAATAAATCATCATTTCATCACTATCTTTTTATCTTGCCCTCGGTCGAACACTGCTTGAAAAGCAAGCAAAGCCATTAGTGTGTTTATAACCGCTAAAATAGGTTTGTCTCCAGAATTGACCACACTATAAATATTTAGTAATAGGACTGGGAATATTTTATACGTTGCTATAATTGTTTGTGTTCATTTTTTTCCTTATATATTCGTTTTAAGGTTTATTGATACTCTGATAAGAAAGATAACTCTTACTGAGATAAATGTCTATTATTCCTTTATAGATTTGCCAAGTTAAAGTGTCTTTTTTTTTTTTATCTAATTTTACCCCACAAGCTATGCTATAATTGTTTGTATTTTACTTAAAAAATACATTTCTTTTGGAAAATCATTAAGGTTCAAGCAGCATTTTATATGAGTGAGCAAAGGGTTTATTAACCTTAAATTAACCTAAATTCTTCTCTGAATATAATTTTTTTCCATGGATTCAGCTTCATATTGATATGCCACTCGTTACACAGTTATAGAACAACTAAAATCAAATGCATGGGACTTAAAAATGATAATCCACTCTCTCTGTCTCTCTTCTTAAACATTCTTACGTTAGTGTAGTTTTAACTTTTTTGTAGATAGTGTGAGAATAAAAAATGACTGCAAAAGAAATGTTTCCATTTGATGACCATTAACTAGATAACTAGAATTTGTGTAAGTAAATCGGCTCCGAATCTTCTTAATCCGTTTAACCACAAGGTCGATCAATTAATCCGGACTAATCCGACCACGTGTAAAATCCCCGTCACCGCGACTCCGTCTGTCTTCGGGAGGGAATTCCTGTTGTTGAAAACATATGACAATGCTGGGTCGTCTTTACTTAACCGATGCCTTACGTTGACCTATAAACTGTCCCAATCGTTTTCCCATTTCTGTCAAACAATTTCGATGATACCTTTTTAATCTCTCTAATGCTTTAAGAATACAGAAAGAACCATTGCCTCTCCCACGAACAAATAGATATGACGACTTCTTATTGACAACTCGCTTTTCTTCAGTTAGTCGTCAGATATTTAATCTTGATAAATGACCAGTTGGGAGATTCAAGACAACAGCCCTTGGTTATTTGTTTTGAGCAGTTTGAAGGAATTGATTTGTTTATTTTCATTCATCCCTAGAATAAGATTAATTATTATTGATCATTTTTATGTTAGATATCATAATGGTCGGCTCAATACCTCAACTTTCGGAAGTCACTATTTTGAAAATGTCATAATGTCTTTAAGATTATTTTATTTTACATATTTGCATATACGTTGTTTTGTGTGTGTGTGTGAGGGTGTGTGTGTGTGTGTTGTTTAACGTCCCTCTCGATAATTTTCCACTCATATGGAGGCGCCACCACTTGCCGGTCGAGAGCTGCATATGTTCTATACTCGGCACTTACATTGAGGGATCTTTCTCGTGCCAGCAACTTCTGCGACAGGGGACCTCGGTTTATACGATCTCATCCGAAGGACCGGTCTCCACGTCACACAGTGGAGTTCCAACCTGCGATGTAAGGATCAACTCCTTACTTCGCGACTTTAGAGCAGACGCACTGCGCCAAACGTTGTAATTTAACAAAAATTTAAATCAACCAATATGCTAAACACATTGCATTTTAGCAGGAAAAATTAATGGGAAGAACGATTATTCTAGGGAAAACACTATGATCCTTTGTTAGCATCTTTAATTTTATACAACACAAATATTTTTGGTCATTTTTCCTCGAGAGGTCCAAACCGTGATACAGTAACAAAAGAACTTTGGAGAATAACACGTAGAAAATGCCCATCGCTTCAATTGAATAAAATCAAAATAAGCATTAGATATTATGTTGAATTAACTCGGTTTTTAATGATTTGTATAGATGTGTTTAAAGAAAAAGGTTGTTACTGACATAAAAAATTCTGCTTTAAAATATATTTGAAAGTTCTCTCAAATGTCATTTCATAAAATTAAAGTGAGAAAACTCTGATATCGTAATTGAATTTTTGTAATTTTCCTTTCTTGCAGCAAGGATACTAAACGTAGTCTTTATATATTATTGTAAAAAGAAGTGTCATATCTTGAATATCTTCATACAATAACCGTCCATACAATAAGCGTTTGGCTTACACCGCAAAATTCTTTTAAATCTTATACAGTTCCTGTTAATTCAGTCGCTTTGAATTGGAGTTCGTACAGTTCAACAGATTACTATTGTCGACTCATCATTGCAGTGCTTTATCTATAAAATAATTACCATCCTAAATCGTGATGATTCTCAAATAGTAAATTGCAAACAGGTGCTGTTTTTCCTTCCTTTTGAAGCTCGCTCTAATTAGGCGAAAAATTGAAAATTAAACAACCTCACACCACCTATTGGAGGAAGTCATTTTACCGCTGGCCTCACTTTTTTTCATTTCCTTGACCCAAGTTTTTGCAAAACCTTTGGCAAATTTAACCAAACAAAAAAATTAAATAGCAAAACGTTAAGAATTAAAGAAATCAATTTATAAAATCAAAACTGAAAAAAGACAGAAGGAACCAGCATTCAGAACATAAACTACACACACGACCTAAAAAGACTTAAAAGATATACAATTTTGATAATAGATTCATTGCAAATAGAAATCCCTGCTACCCAAGTGACGTACAATTTGTCCCGAATACGTCTAGAACTTGGTAACCTTCAACAAACAATATGTTAAATACTCACAGTTGTTGATTGCTGAAATCTCTTTTATCTACAATACACAGTTAACCCTAATGTCACCGCAAACTTCTTATGCTGCCTTCTTTTTTATGTTCGTCTGTTCTAAATCTTCATCGCAGATGTTGTGACATTGGGGGATTAGATCTTGATTCGCACTGGGACGCTCAGAGATTCTAACCGTTTTACTTAGTATTTTTTGAATGCGACATCGCACTGTCGGACTCCCATGCATTGATTTACCTCTGTGTAAATAAATTCTATATGTACTTCTACAGCAAATTTTCCAGTAGGGCCCTATATCCATGTAGAACAGTGAATCTTATGGTTAAAAGAGCAAAGGTATTTTTATAAAATTAGATCTGGTTCATAAAATCAATGGAAAACAAACAAAAGCCTGTCGGACAATGGATTGAACATTAACAAATGTAGGGTCATCTGACACTGGTATCTTAACTGAAAGTTCCTACTGAACCTTTAACATTAATGATATGCAGAGACCAGGTTATGGAAAGAACAACCCAATTCAGAGACTATATCTTTTTAGAATACTCATCCATCATTTTATAATGTACAGTTCTTCCAACATGCATGGAGAAGATTTTAAGTAATGTAAAAATTATCAAAACTCAAAATTTGTGATCAGTTGTACATGTGCTTGTAATTTTCGGATCATGCTTGGGATTTTTAACATTTTTAACCGAACTTTGAGGGGATTTTGTTTCCCATATCGAACACTTTGAACGGCAAAGATTTTGAGATATCTGTCGAGTTTCGATCACAATGCAGAAGGGGTTTCGGTTGTGCACTAAAAGGCAGCTTAAATATGTAAATTCAGCACGTTAATCTGTCGAAGTCCTTGTCTGGTGATCAATAGCAAATTTGTTGCAAGTTTTAATACCTCCAAACGCTTATCAAATACCTCGATAAAGAAATCAAATGACAGCGTTTCAAGCCGATTACTAACGCGGTTATTACTGGCATATAGAGAAAAGTCCTCACGCAAAACCTTTGTATTAGGGTGGTGCAAATTGTGTAACACATCTGCCTCTTCATAGAATTTTTGGTATGAAGAGATAAGAGCAGCGATATACCAGTCGAATTTCTGCATTAGTCTATCATATCAGTTCTGTTCTGTCCTTGTCAATGCACGGTGAGAAACAGATTTGTTATTAGATTTGTTTAAAGTGTCTTCCTTATTAGAGAGAACTAAATCAGATCTGGTTTAAAAACACATTAAGATTACCAGATTTCAGTAAGGTTCCCGTTCGACTTGTATAGGTCTTAAGGAATTCTGTCAAAAGCGTGTATTCCGCATAATTACTGGCCATTACTGACGTAAGCTGGCTAAGTTTTAAGAAAAAAAATTATTTACAAGCAAGACCCCCCAATGTGACAAAATAACTTGAAGACGTATTACGAAATAATACTGTCTTTTACAGGGGAAAAATTATATTTCTAACGGAAAAATTAATAGTCCTGTACAAATTTTTCATAAGAATTTTTTATTTGTTAAATGCACTACGTAACCAAGATAGATGGCCAGGCATTGCTCGGCATGTGTCATTTGTCTTTCTGAAGGTTTAAAATCTGTCAAAAATAAATGCACATTCAACCAGCCCCCTCCCCCCAACCCCACACGCAAAAAAATGTAATAAATATTAAATAAAATCAATGCAAATTTAAGTCTAAATTGCCAATGTTGGAAACTGTTTTTTATGTTTAAGTCATTACCATATATGTTCAACAAATGCAAATGAATGAAATGTACAAAGTATATATAGTCAAATTCTCCCCTAATTTTGATCAGGGATCAACAGAAAAAAATGCTTTCATATTTAAAAAAGAGAGAAACGTGTCTATATCCCCTTAAAAGCAAAGATATTGGGTATCCTAACTTGGTTGCAGTTACCCTTCTATGTTACATTTAAAGTTTTAGAATTCAGAGATTTTAAAACTTACCATATCAATCTTGTTATAGTAAGTTTTAAATTCTCTGAATTCAAAAACTTTGATGCAACATATATCTTGTGCGCTGTAAACCAAATGAAAGTCACCAGCATCGTTTCGCACACATTTTTTAAACTGATGCTGTGATACTGTAAGCATTTATAAATTAGCGCTCTTAAAACTTTGCACAGTTCTTCAGCGCAATCAAAAATAAATCAGTGTCTAGAATGAATTAGCAACCCCAACCCCCTCCATCCCTCACTCTGTTTCCGCGCATGAAGCACCGCTAATTAGTAGGTACATATTCCCTATAATGTATGCATTCACAAATAAAGCTTCATTTAACAAATTTCACTTCAAGCTAGTAATTGAAAAGAATAAAATCCTTCTTTCGTGAGCTAGGATCTTAAAACTTTTTAGGAAGCCAACTCTATAAATTTTAAAACTATAGACGTTTTTTAAAAGTTTTAAATATGTATATAAAAAAGGGGAAAAAATCTACAAAGACTTTTTTACAATTAGAGCAATACTTACTCAAATGCACATCATGTCTGTCCGTCATCAGAGGTTTAGTTGTCCGGCCTGTGTTGATTCCTTTCTTTCTGTCCAAATTCAATTTCGGGCTTACATCAGATGGCCCCATTATATTAATATCCAATATACATGAACATCGTCCTTGATGTCAGAATAAGAAGTCCCTTACTGAATGGGTGGTTACACGGTGCGTAGACAGTAGAGCCAAGAGGGGACTATGACCGCTGCCGGGGTTAAGGATGGATTCATTTTGGAAATAAATTAGATCCAGTTCGTCGGAGAAATAGAAATGGAGGAAAATGTACGAACGAGATTATCAGGGATCAAAAAGTTCGCTCCGTTTGTGATGGGTACTTAGACTAGATATAGGCAAAGGGATTAAACCAACGTCATTTACTGCCAATCTAATGTCAATTATCATACAGGAATAAAAACGCCATTTGTCAAACTGTACGATATTTATGTAAGTGTTTATACCTCTGTGAATAAATTAAAGTGATAGAAAGTGATAGAACAATAAATTCTATTGTTGTCTATTACATGTAACGTACATTTCATGTATTTTGTTTTTTATCAATCTTAATAAACATGTTTCTTTCTTTTTCCGAGAGATACATTAGTTAATAGATAAGTACATTAAGATATTAAGAAGAAATGTTTCCTTTGTTTTCGCGACTTTGTGAGACCAACGTGACGAAGACAACACAAATGTTAAAACGATAACCGTGCTCTAATTATGATTGTGTAATTTAACATGGTCACTATATACACGGTCAATTTTATTGGAGAGAGAAGGATAAAAAGATTACTCATTATAGTGAGTATGTACAATATTTAACTGTTTTAAGGATATCCGATCCTCAGCCAGGAAGGATAACTGCAAAAATTAATATTTAATTTGAAATGCATCAAAATGAAGCTTGAAAATATTTTTTTTTTCATGCAACAATTTTCATTTTATTCATCTTTATAAGATTCAAGGTTTTTTGGAAGTCTTAGAGAAGGTCTTATAAGAGTTGACTTTTGTATCCTATAAAAGGGGAAAATACAGTTTTAGAGAAATAAGATTTTCTTGATTCCAGCTTTAGATACCAATGCTTATTAGCGTGATATGAAATAAGAAGTGACTTGTGGTGTCTTGCAATGATAGCAAAAGCCTTTTACACTATGTATTATAGAATACGTGACGGAAATAAAAGAGAAAAAATACCAAATAAGTATAAAAATCATGACAATTTCTCTGAATGCCTGGATACCTATCTTTTTTTATCCTAAAATATATTTGTTGATCTATTTGCAATTAAAAAATGCATTGCTGATATTCCAATTCGCTCTTTCTGCAGAAATATTGGAGATCTGACAATTTTCCCCATATAATATGATTAACTTTAATCTTTAAATTTAACGAAATACTGTGGATAAATTTCCATAACTTCGTGGATTCAGAGATACTTTTATGAGTATTTTTGATTGCTTAACTGCTAATTTTATAAACCTAAGGATCGGACTACCTTAACTAGGGAGTATAACTCTTGCCTCATCGTACCTCCTACGTTACAAACATTCGCTAAGTTTACACCACCATTTAATTTCTTTCTTCATTTCATTTTAAATCAACCTGCTTTATGCTATTCTATTTTCTTATTGATACAAATTACTCAAACAGATATTATCCTTGGGAAAAAAACTGTAGTTTAATATACACGTAGTTTCTTCTTCTTTTTTTTCTTTTAACTAGAGTCTGGCCTTGTTGGGGTTGAGGTGAATGAGTCCTCGGGAGATTGAGCTTTGTGTTGTCCATTGTTGGAGGCGCTCATAATAGTGTACTCACGAGTGGCTACTCATATACTGTAACTGGACATGATGTTAATACTCAGACTCATAACTCTGAACCAACCGAGGCAAATATATGTTGACATTGTGACCAGAATTTAGAATGAATATAAATTTAAGTCTATAATCTAGAAGTAGGTTACCAGGACCAAGATTTTTCCCCCAGGTTCCCAGCAGATTTGGTAGGATTAAAAGAACGTTTGGTGCTTGCTTGAGTACCATTTTTAAATGGAGACAGGATACTCACACATAAGCTGGTGGTACAGGGATTCCAACAACTACGTATACAATCAGCATTGCATAAATTTGGTGGTCGTTTTAATGACCTTGTTAGCAAATATTTCTTATCACTGGGTAATATATTGGCTGACTTCTTTCATGAATACTAATTGTTAGGCCTTCACTACGGGTATTACCGGTCCTTTATTACGGGTATTATCGGTCCTTTATTATGGGTATTACCGGTCCTTTATTACGGGTATTACCGGTCGACAGGGTATATACTTACGCCTCCTTAGCACCTGGTTCCACCTCTCAGGCTCGGGAACTTCCGTAGGTCCGCCTTTTGCCCTGTTGACAGATTTGTATTATTTGTGGTTATTATGAAATCAATCACTGTTCGTTATCTTCACCTTTTTCCATTAAGGAAATATTTCTGGGAAACTAAGGGGGGGGGGGTATCCATTTTCCCACTTATTTTTATATCTTTCTCAATCAAGATTTACACATTATATCTATGATATATTTAAAAACAGATTATGTCGGGAATATATTATCGGTATCCAGTAGTGCATTTCAGAATACTAGATGTGTTTGTGAAACACTGATGCCCCCGTATGGCAACATAGTGAAAGTTAAACCTTTCTTTTATGCAAATTCAATATATTGGTATCCAATGTAGGGTATTCTCACTGGAAATGCAATTGTGAAATATAAAAGTAGGCCAAGGTTAAATTTTTTTCATAAGTACTGAAATCTCCAAGTTCAAGGCCATAAGTATCCAGTGAAAGGTCTTGCCACAAAGAAAACACATGTGAAGTATGAAAGCCCTAGCCCAAACTCTTCAAAAGTTGTGGCCAAGGTTATCGATTTTAAAAAGTAGGTCTAACTCCAAGGTCAAGGTCAAAGGGTCATAATTCTTGATATTAAATGAAAGGTCTTTTCACAAGGATTACATATGTGAAGTATGATATCACTAGCCCTTAGCGTTCAAAAGTTATGGCCAAGGTTAAAGTTTTTTCATAAGTGCAGAAATCTCCAAGGTCAAGGTCAAAAGGTCAAGGTTATTGGTATCTAATGAAAGGTCTTGCCACAAAAAATACATACTGAGTATATAAAGTATGGAAGCACTAGCCCTAACCCATCAAAACTTATGGTCAAGTTTTCCAATATTGAGATTTAAGTCAAGGTCCAAGGGTCAGATTTGGTGGTACCCAAAGAAAGATCTTGTCACAAGGATGAAATATATAAAATATGAATGCACTAGCCCTAACCCTTGAAAAGTTATGGTCAAGGTTTGTTTTTTAAAAGAAGGTCAAACTCCAAGGTCAAAGGGTCAAAGTTCTTGGTATCCAATAAAGGGTCTTCTCACAAGAATTACATATATGAAGTATGAAAGCCCTATCCCTTACCGTTCGAAAGTTATGGCCAAGGTTAAAGTTTTTTTTCACAAGGAAGCAATCTCCGAGGTCAAGTTCAAAAAGTCATGGTTGTTGGCATCTAATGAAACGTCCTTCCACAAAGAATATATATGTGAAGTATAAATGTCGTGATATTTACTGTTCAAAAGATATGGCCCAAAAAAGTTTGGAATTTTTGTGTAAAAGTGGATCAAACTCCGAGGTCAAGGTCAAAAGGTCAAATTTGGTGGTGCCCAAAGAAAGGTCTTGTCACAAGGAATACACATGTGAAATATGAAAGTCATAGCTCCACTAAATCAAAAGTTATGGGCAAGGTTAAAAGTTTTTGCGGACAAACAGACAGACAGACAGACGGACGGACATGACAAAAATCATATACCCCCTAAACTTCGTTTACGGGGGCATAAAAAAGAAAAAGATGTGTCGATCCAAGATTTAAAAGTAAAAAATGAAAAGGGGGTCCATCCACCAAGTACCTGCACATAGCGAATGCATCTCATCAGCCATGAGCCCATAATTTTTATAATCTACAGGCGAGGAGTGGGAGCAAAGAGGGCTGCCACCCCCATCCCCCCCCCCCAAATAAAAAGGCCGGCTGCCCACTTTTTTTGTTGTAGTATAGTTAAATATGGATAATGTAGTAGTGTTTGAAGAAAAAAAGTGCTGAAAGAAGTTCGATCCTACCCCCTCCTCCCTTCCAAGGAATTGGATTTTCGTGTTTGGACAAGTTTTCCTTTTTCTGGTCGCCCCTCCCCTCTCCTTCCTTTAAAAAAAGATTCTACGTCCCTAGATGTACTAGATCTTCTAGAAAATGAATCAATAGGCCTATTTGACAAAATGTGGATAAGGAACAAAAATACTTTTGATAGAATGAAGGAGCCGAGGAGAGGAGTTCGTTGGCTTCTTCTGATTCTGTAAGTATTCCGGAATTAAGTGACATTCAAAATTGGTTCTCGTTTTATGTACATATAATGTTATCCGGTATTGCACACATGGTTTTGGACAGAGAATGTCAGTTTTCCACGATGAAATTGAAATAGAAGACATGGAATATGATGAGGATACTGAAACTTATTATTACCCATGTCCCTGTGGTGATCGATTCGAAATAACAAAGGTAAACTAACTGAAAAACGTAAGAATTGGTCTTGTAAAGAAGGGGACCTATCGGTCAGGCTGGGCAGAGACATCAAATAGTGAATAGTGATTTAACTTCCATATATGGCAAGAAATTAGTACTGACTTTCACCTAAGTTCATTTGTAACCGGTGACAACCTTTTCACTGGGGAGCCAATAATTTCCGTTGCATTTCTAAATGGAAGGCTGACCAGTGCTGATTTTTTAAAATGTCAAGAATGTTTTATTAATATTAATCTGCAATATATTCATTTAATCAGGGTGAGTTTAATTTTTGTTGAACTTTTGTAGTTATTCTCACGAAAACATTGCTCTAACAAGTGATGATTGTGGGTCCAAAGTTACTGTAAATTCCTAAATATACATGCGGAATTGATTATCGCGCAATTTCGGGAGAAGCACCACACGTGAAATAAAATTACTTGCCTTTATTTTTATGGGGCAGAAATCTATGTTAAATCTCCTGATCAACTGTCCATTTGCGAATTATTGTTCTTGCTTTGACGTTGAAGAGCCTACCCATGATAAAAAGTACACACAAAGAATAAGGAATCTACAGCACTTTGTAAAAAATTCTATTGAATGAATGTACAGTAGTCCTAATGTTCTCTTCAGCCAGGCATTGTGGTTAGAGCCAGGGCTCTCAATTCTCTAAATCTGGGGCCGATATTCGGCCCCATTCCCAATGCAAAAAAGGTACCTTTTTTCCCAAAAGAAAGGTGTAAATTTCCCAATTTCTATAACAAAATATTAATTAAAAAATAAAAGTCCATGAAACTTAATCGCAAAAAAAAAAAAAAAAAAACACACTTGCAAATGAAAGTGAAACTGTACTACTATTTTATTAGTTCGCGTCAAATGCATTCGTAAACTGGTTCGGGGAACCAGGTTAGTTTTTACAAAAATTTGTACTAACTATGAGTGCAGGGTATCTTGTCATCTAGTTTCGACAAAAAAAATCATTTTGGTTTCAAATATAGACATTTCATTTAAACATTAGTAAGCTGCACCTAGAAACATACCCACGCTTCGGCATGATCAGTCTCGTGCTGTATTGGTAAGCAAAGTTGTCCATGTGATCGAGGAAATTCGGGACTATGTGACTAGCGACTGTCACTCAGAAAGACATATAATCGCAATATCAACACTAAAAGATAGTAATGACAAAGCTAATGTACTTTCAAAAATAGCCTACGTATTAAACCATGTTTGTTCTCTTTAACTGTTTATTCAAAACCGGAGTTAAATTGATGACAAAATGCTAGAAAAGCCAAATTTAAGAATTTTTTTTAAAAAATTTGGTTATCCAACTTTTCCCAAAATGATGATAATTTTCCCAATTTGAACGGCCCCGGCCCCAGTCCCAAAAAGTCGTGTGAGAGCCTAGAGCTTTCTGGGCTCGCTATTAAGTATTATTAATATGTAAAAAAGGGGACCTGTATTAGTATATTAAGTTTTACAGTATTTTGGAAAGGTTTTCTCCATATCTGCAAGGCCATGATAGTGATAAAGATATTGAAACATCTGCATGTTGTGTAGTTCGAATAATCAAACTGTTTCTTGTTATAAGCCCTCACTACAGTAAGAAAGAATATGATCCCATTTAGCTGCAATTCAGCAAATCAGAGTGGATCTGCCCCGAAACAATTTTGAAGAATACAAAAGGGATTGCACTGAAAAATACTACCAAATTAATCAAAACAAACCTTTCTGAGATGGCTTTTATCCTAATTAAAACAATAATCCATAGAAAGACAAAAATTTAACTTATTTTCGCAACATTTTTTCTCGCTTCAAATTTATTCCCATGTTTACAGTTGGAACTCTCTAGATTGTTCATAGTAAATGCACTTAATTGGAGTTATTGCCTATGTTTATTCTGCTCTATAGCAAATACACCAAACGAGTTCTATCATTAAGCTGGGGCTCTTAAGAAAATATCATTTTACCTGTAACGATAGAGCTTTCTATCTTCATATTGTGTGAATTCAGTGATCTTTAGAGTCAGAGTAGTGTCATAAAATGGGGTCACAATTTTTTCATGGGATTGTAAAAATATTTTTTTTTAAAAATCTCCTGAACTATTAATAGAGCTTAAGGTTTTCAGTTGAGCATTGTTGCCCATGCAGAATATTTCCTTAGTTACAAAAAATAAGTTGTCCTTGAGAGGTTTCAAACTGACCAATGGCAAATAAAAGTTGTTGCTTTATAAAAAGGTCAACAACATGTTCCAGTATTACTGGATGAATTGAAGACATTTGTGAACAGTATGTTCTTGTTTTAGAGGAAGAATTGGCTAGTAGGGAAGACATTTGTTTATAGCATGTTCTAGTTTTACAGGAAGAATTAGCTAGTAGTGAAGACATTTGTTTACAGTATGTTCTTGTTTTACATGAAGAATTAGCTAGTAGTGAAGACATTTGTTTACAGTATGTTCTGGTTTTACAGGAAGAATTAGCTAGTAATGAAGACATTTGTTTACAGTATGTTCTGGTTTTACAGAAGAATTAGCTAGTAGTGAAGACATTTGTTTACAGCATGTTCCAGTTTTACAGAAAAATTAGCTAGTAGTGAAGACATTTGTTTACAGTATGTTCTTGTTTTACATGAAGAATTAGATAGTAAAGTAGATTTTTGTTTACAGTATGCTCTGGTTTTACAGGAAGAATTAGCTAGTAGTGAAGACATTTGTTTACAGTATGTTCTGGTTTTACAAAAAAATTAGCTCATTTTGAAATTGCTAACTTCATTTTCTGGTTTTACAAGAAGAATTAGCCAGTGGTGAAGACATTTGTTTTCAGCATGTTCTGGTTTTACATGAAGAATTAGCTAATAAAGAAGACATTTCTTTATAGTATGTTCTGGTTTTACATGAAGAATTAGCTAGAAGTGAAGACATTTATTTACAGTATTTTCTGATTTTACAGAAGAATTAACTAGTAGTGAAGACATTTGTTTACAGTATGCTCTGGTTTTACAGGAAGAATTAGCTAGTAGTGAAGACATTTGTTTACAGTATGTTCTGGTTTTACAGGAAGAATTAGCTAGTAGTAAAGACATTTGTTTACAGTATGTTCTGGTTTTACATGAAGAATTAACTAGTAAAGAAGATATTTCTTTATAGTATGTTCTGGTTTTACATGAAGAATTAGCTAGAAGTGAAGACATTTATTTACAGTATTTTCTGATTTTACAGAAGAATTAACTAGTAGTGAAGACATTTGTTTACAGTATGCTCTGGTTTTACAGGAAGAATTAGCTAGTAGTGAAGACATTTGTTTACAGTATGTTCTGGTTTTACAGGAAGAATTAGCTAGTAGTAAAGACATTTGTTTACAGTATGTTCTGGTTTTACATGAAGAATTAGCTTGTAGTGAAGATATTTGTTTACAGTATGCTCTGGTTTTACAGGAAGAATTAGCTAGTAGTGAAGACATTTGTTTACAGTATGTTCTGGTTTTACAGAAGAATTAGCTAGTAGTGAAGACATTTGTTTACAGTATGTTCTGGTTTTACAGGAAGAATTAGCTAGTAGTGAAGACATTTCTTTACAGTATGTTCTGGTTTTACAGAAAAATTAGCTCGTAGTAAAGTCATTTGTTTACAGTATGTTCTGGTTTTACATGAAGAATTAGCTAGTAGTGAAGACATTTGTTTACAGTATGTTCTGGTTTTACAGGAAGAATTAGCTAGTAGTGAAGACATTTGTTTACAGTATGTTCTGGTTTTACAGGAAGAATTAGCTAGTAGTGAAGACATTTGTTTACAGTATGTTCTGGTTTTACAGGAAGAATTAGCTAGTATGTGAAGACATTTGTTTACAGTATGTTCCGGTTTTATAGGAAGAATTAGCTAGTAGTGAATACATTTGTTTACAGTATGTTCTGGTTTACAGTATGTTCTGGTTTTACATGAAGAATTAGCTAGTAGTGAAGACATTTGTTTACAGTATGTTCTGGTTTTACAGGAAGAATTAGCTAGTAGTGAAGACATTTGTTTACAGTATGTTCTGGTTTTACAGGAAGAATTAGCTAGTATGTGAAGACATTTGTTTACAGTATGTTCTGGTTTTATAGGAAGAATTAGCTAGTAGTGAAGACATTTGTTTACAGTATGTTCTGGTTTTATAGGAAGAATTAGCTAGTAGTGAAGACATTTGTTTACAGTATGTTCTGGTTTACAGTATGTTCTGGTTTTACATGAAGAATTAGTTAGTAGTGAAGACATTTGTTTACAGTATGTTCTGGTTTTACAGGAAGAATTAGCTAGTAGTGAAGACATTTGTTTACAGTATGTTCTGGTTTTACATGAAGAATTAGCTAGTAGTGAAGACATTTGTTTACAGTATGTTCTGGTTTTACATGAAGAATTAGCTAGTAATGAAGACATTTGTTTACAGTATGTTCTGGTTTTACAGAAAAATTAGCTCATTTTGAAATTGTTAACTTCATTTTCTGGTTTTACAAGAAGAATTAGCTAGTGTTGAAGACATTTGTTTACAGTATGTTCTGGTTTTACATGAAGAATTAACTAGTAAAGAAGATATTTCTTTATAGTATGTTCTGGTTTTACATGAAGAATTAGCTAGAAGTGAAGACATTTATTTACAGTATTTTCTGATTTTACAGAAGAATTAACTAGTAGTGAAGACATTTGTTTACAGTATGCTCTGGTTTTACAGGAAGAATTAGCTAGTAGTGAAGACATTTGTTTACAGTATGTTCCGGTTTTATAGGAAGAATTAGCTAGTAGTGAAGACATTTGTTTACAGTATGTTCTGGTTTTACATAAAGAATTGGCTTGTAGGCTAGTGAAGATATTTGTTTACAGTATGTTCTGGTTTCACATGAAGAATTAGCTAGTAGTGAAGACATTTCTTTACAGTATGTTCTGGTTTTATAGGAAGAATTAGCTAGTAGTGAAGACATTTGTTTACAGTATGTTCTGGTTTACAGTATGTTCTGGTTTTACATGAAGAATTAGCTAGTAGTGAAGACATTTGTTTACAGTATGTTCTGGTTTTACAGGAAGAATTAGCTAGTAGTGAAGACATTTGTTTACAGTATGTTCTGGTTTTACAGGAAGAATTAGCTAGTATGTGAAGACATTTGTTTACAGTATGTTCTGGTTTTATAGGAAGAATTAGCTAGTAGTGAAGACATTTGTTTACAGTATGTTCTGGTTTTATAGGAAGAATTAGCTAGTAGTGAAGACATTTGTTTACAGTATGTTCTGGTTTACAGTATGTTCTGGTTTTACATGAAGAATTAGTTAGTAGTGAAGACATTTGTTTACAGTATGTTCTGGTTTTACAGGAAGAATTAGCTAGTAGTGAAGACATTTGTTTACAGTATGTTCTGGTTTTACATGAAGAATTAGCTAGTAATGAAGACATTTGTTTACAGTATGTTCTGGTTTTACAGGAAGAATTAGCTTGTAGTGAAGATATTTGTTTACAGTATGTTCTGGTTTTACAGAAAATTTAGCTCATGTTGAAATTGTTAACTTTATTTTCTGGTTTTACAGGAAGAATTAGCCAGTGGTGAAGACGTTGCCAAGTGTCCCAGTTGCTCCCTGTTAATTAAAGTGATATATGATATTGTAAGTAACATCAATTGTTTCATTATTATAAAAAAATTTTTTATAAATTGTTCAATCCAAATTGTTACATTCTGGCTTATTATCAAAACAGTTTGACACATTTAAAATTATAGTTGTGCTATTTTCTGTTTGAATTATATTCAGTCATTTAAGTTACCTGTATTTAGGTACAAGATAACGGGTAGGCATAATCTGGGTATTTGTCTACAGTGATCAAAGGGAAAGAACTGTGATAAATCCTGATTCACAGGAATCATAAATATTCTTTTGATTTGCACTCCAAATTATATGCTTTACTTGATAACATTTCTAAATATTCTTTTAATCTTTGAGTGATATTAAAAGAGAGAAAAGTAAATTTTGAGCTGACATTAATTTCAATTTAATGTGCATAGAAGAGGAAAAATAAATTGTAGCTGTCAAAAGTTGCACATAAGTTGTTTGACAGTAATAAACATTATCCCTTCTTAGACATTCCAGACCACAGTGCATGGTTCAAGAATCTAAAATTATCTCATAAAATTGTTATAAATTCGAATAAATCATATACAAATTTAAACCTCTTTTTTAAAATTTAAACTTGCATGATGTCTTTTGAATGTTCGAAACCTTCAAATAGATGGGTTAAATGTATAATTTTAAGTAAGTGTAATAATGATAACTTTTCCAATTATGACTGGAATATACTAAGAAAATAAGTCCTTACACATTTATAAACACAATGTACAATGCTTTTGAATTGTTTCGGTAAATAAGTTATTTAAAATCAAAATGAAGGTGCATTAATTGTTTTACAGGATGATTTTCTCGAAGGTGAAGAAGTAGCTGCTCTGTCAAAGGTTGAACTGGAAAAAGCATAAAGGTAAAGCAAAATGGTGAAGCATTTAGGTAAAGCATAATGTTGAAGCATTTAGGTAAAGCATTAAAGTAAAACATAAAGGTGAAGCAGAAAAAGAAATTCAAAAAGTAAAGCATAAAGGTAAAGCATAAAATAAAAACATCAAGATGAAGCATAAAGGTCAAGCATAATGGAAAAGCTAAAGCATAAAGGTCAAGCATGATTGTGAAGCATTAAGGTAAACTGTAAAGGAAAAATAAAACATAAAGATAAGCAGGAAAAGAAAAACTTAAAGCATAAAGGAAAAAATAAAACAAAAGTCAAGCATAAAATTAAAGTATAAACGATAATACATTAAAGGTAAAGGATAAAAAGGAAGCATTAAAGGAAAAGCATTTTTAAAAAAAGAAAAGCGTAAAGGTAAAGTTTCTGAACTTGTTTTTTTATTATATTATATTTCAGACATGCTTACTTTAATTCCCTTTTATTGCTTGAATGAAAATATGCAAAAATTTTCTGTAGGCTTTTAAGTTCACATTGAAAGTTTTACAAGTCATCCTTATTATATCATTTGGAGAGTGGGCTGTTTGGACAGTGTTGATTTAGATAGCCATAAATGTGTTAGAGACCAATCTAATTCTGTCATCTGAAGTGCAGTTAACGGCAATTTATGAAGCATACTCAGTACAAATGTTTCACAATCAATATTATCAAGGGTTACCTTTTCTATTTTGAGTGAGTAGCCAATTTGGAAAATAAGGAAGGTCTTGCTGTTCTAATTTTTTTTTTAATGGTGAAGAGTCGTGTATCTTAGTTACACCTTTTCTTCTACAATTGCTATATTTTATAAATGACCCTCATAGCGAAGATATATACAACTATTCTTAAATTGTTCCATTTGTTAAAGATTTACAGAGTTCATCTTAATTGTTTATACTTACACAATAAAAAGATAATTAATTTGATATTAAGTAATATTTAAAAGAGTAAAGTATTCATACATACATAGATATGTATGGGTATTGTTGAAGTCGGTACCTATTCTTTTAGACTTCAGGGAAAATGTGCTCAAATTCAATTAGGTTTTTGATTGTGTTACAGCTGTTCACGTTCTACGTTTTCGCTGTAACTGTGTCATTGTTTGAAATGGAGGCTCAGGATCAGGAAGAATCCAGCAGGTCTGTCGGAACAAAATATGACAGAGATAATTCAGACTTAGCTCAGCAGGAATCCAAAGGCAAAGACAAACCAAAGGTACTCATATATACGGTTGAGCCAAAATTTTGGGAACCAGGACAAATATTTCGTGGTAGTAAAGCTTCCACCAAAGAAAGCCTCTTCCCAAATCCTTTTGAAGTTTTTTGTATATTAAAATATTTAATGATTAAATTGATAATAAAAGATCAAATATTGATGTCAAGTATGTGCAGTAATCTCCCTTGGCTTCTACCTTTCAGGTTTCTGTGCTGCAGTCCGAGTTTGCTCCTAAAGGTGAAGGTTATGACTCGTCTGACCCGGGACTTCGACCTAGTCTTCTGGATGATGTTCTGGCCCAGAAAAAACTGGTTCGCAAACACAAATATATATATTACTTAGAAATGTCTATTATTATTTTTCAAACACCTAAATTCACCTGTTTTTCAGATTGTTCATGAAACTGGTTAGCTATATAGAAAGGACATTAATACCAAATTATAGTCCAACAGTATGAAATAATTCAGTTTTAAGCCTAACAGAATTGAAGAAAAAAAAATTCATGGGGACTAGACTACTAAATATATAAATATACAAAATTTGTAATAACAGGGGTTTTTTTGGTAGGTAGGTTAAAAATTTGATGACACTTTAAAAGATTTCACCCTTGTCATGTTTTATCTTTAAAGAATTTTTACACGAAAGTAGTGCTGCTAATATATATAAGCTGTAATATCGTATATTAAAAGTGAGATCTATTTCCTCCTAATATTGTAGGAGCTGATGAGGTCACCAGAGGTCATAAGATTTCTACAAAGTCAGCAAGCACAGAAAGCTGAGAGAAGTCGATCACATCACAAAGAGTGACACTGATCCTCCTCCACTCCATCACTGGAACCTTATCAATGTATCGCAATGTTATTAATGTAAAACATCATCAGCTCAGGATACAGAGTCATTTGTAATATTGTATGTGATGACTTTGACACAATTTTTATGCATTTTAAAATATATGTATGTATATGTAATATTTAAGACATTTATTTATTATTTATGGATGTTCAACTGGTGAAGAAAACATGACTGTTCTTTTGACACCTGTGATAGCAGTAATTTTATGCCCCCCATCATTGAAGATATGGGTGTATACAGCTTTTGCCCTATCCATCTGTCTGTCTGCAAAAATTTTAATTATCCATAACTTTTGAGTGGGTGGGGTTATGGCATTCACATTTCACAGGTCTATTTCTTGTGACAAGACCTTCATTTGGGTACCAACACTTTTAATCTTTTGACCTTTGGAGTTGCATTTGAGAAACTTCTACCATCGCCATAAGCTGTCATACAGGGGCATCAGTGTTTCACAAACACATCTTGATTTTACAAGCAATCAAAGGAGTGTACTATGTTTTCACCTTAATTCATTATTTGCATCTTAAGGATATCCGATCCTCAGCCAGGAAGGATAACTACAAAAATTAATATTTAATTTAAAAAGCATCAATATGAGGCTTGAAAATGAACACTTTTCATGCAACAATTTTTATCCTATTCATCTTAATATGATTCAAGGTTTATGGAAGTCTTAGAAAAAAGTCTTATAAAAAGTTGACATTTGTACCTCATAAAAGGAAAAAAAAAATAAATACAGTTTTAGAAAAGTAAGATTTTCTTGAATCAAGCCTTAGATACTAATGCTTATTAGAATGATATGAAATTAGAAGTGATTTATGATGTCTTGCAATGGTAGCAAAAGCCTTTTACCCTATGTATTATATAATACAAGAAGGAAATAGAAGACATAGAACATCAAATAAGTATAAAAATCATGAGTTTCTCAGAATGCCTGGGTACCTATTGTTTATTAACCAAAAATATATTTGTTAATCAACTTGCAATTAGAAAATGCATAACTGATATTCCTATTTGCTTTTTCTGAATATATATTTGAGATTTGACAATTTTCCCTATATAATATGAATAACTTTAATGTTTAACTTTAAAGGAATACTGTGGGTAAATTTACGTTACTCTGTGGATTCAGAGATATTTTTATGAGTATTTTCAATTACTTAACTGCTAATTTTATGAACCTGATGATCGGACTACCTTAAAATTTTCACATGTATAAACAACTTTTAAATTTTTAACTTGATTCAATCCCCGTGTCTGACCTAAGAAATGTAGTCTGGTCTGGCTTATATACTAAATTTTAATATCTTAAACACCTAGACATAGAGAATTTTGTTATATTTAGTAAGTTGGAATAACCTCTTTTGTGTTTATTTTAAACCATATTTTTGTTGAAACGATACCTGCATAAAAACTTCTGAAAAGAGCTGTCATCTGTGTTGGATTGTAAACAAAATCTGACTGTATTACATGTATTATCTGTGTTGCAGTTCCTTAAATATGATTTAATTATAAACTAGATTTCTCTTTGATAGATGAAAAATTGCAACATTTATTGAAATATTCATCCATGTTTGTTTTCTTTTTTTTAATGATTATTGCATTTCATTGTAAACATGTACCTTATAATGCAAGGCAATGTCTCAAGCAATTGAGGGACATCTTTTTTAAGACTGCAAGATGCATCATTACTTCCATATTTAACCTGTCAACCATGGTGAATCAATAGCTGATAGATCATCATCAACCAAATGCTGGGTTGCATAAATGATAATGTGCAGTATCTCATTGAGGGATTCGGCAAAATTCCAGTCTCCAGGGCAAGCCTATTTCCCGAGTTGCAGCTGAGTGTGTAACCAAGTGCCAACTAAGTACACTGTATGTTTATACATGACAGATGTGGGAGAGGGGGGCTGTATTAGATGACGAGGGTTCCGAGTAACTTTGTGGTCAGAAGCAGCTCAAGGACGTTGTACAGTTGAGGCCAGGAAGCAAAGCTCTCCTGACCTTTTGAGAATTTGCAATTACATGGGTAGTACATCTTATTTTGACAAATGGTTTTTACTGTACATTTATTAGTGGTACATCATTGTATGGCAGGAAAACTTTATTACATGCATTTAAATAAAAGATGAACAACTGCATTATTTTAATTCAAATTTTTATCAATCTGAATATCAAATAGGGTCCTTATTGTGCCCTCCTGTCCACTAATCAATAGAATGAATATTGCAAAGGTACTTCTCTGCTAAATACCCAAGATTTTCAAAAACTAGAGGCCCATGGGCCACATCACTCACCTGAGAAGCTTTGACCATTCTGTTCTTTACCAGATTTCCCCCTTGTAATACATATTGTGACCCCACCCTTCCCCACTAAACATAATTTAGACAATTTAGAAACTACACTACCCCATAATGCTTTTACATCAGTTTCAGCTTTTCTGACCAAGTGGTTCTTGAGAAGATTTTTAAAGATTTTTCTATATATTTCTATGTAAAATTTTGATTCCCCATTGTGGCCCCGCCCTACTCCCGGGGGTCATGATTTGAACAATTTAGAATCTACACTACCCCAGAATGCTTCCACATAAGTTTCAGCTTTTCTGGCCCGGTGGTTCTTGAGAAGAAGATTTTTTAATGACCCAACCCTTTTTTTGTCTTTTTCTTGATTATCTCCCCTTGTGAGGGGACTTGGCCCCTCATTTTAATAATTTCAATTCCTCTTTACCCAAGGATGCTTTGTACCAACAGACCTGTTTACCCATAACGCTGTCTCTCAGTATTTTTTATTTGATTTGTTCGTGAGATTTGGCATTTGCCAGTTAAGATTTCACTTTCCATCAATTTTACATATATCAAGAGAGAAAAACTGCTTTTCTGATTACAAAAACATGGTTTAACAACAAGGTCTTTGTCATTTCATAATACCACAGCGTTTTGGCAACCTGAAATCGCTTATGTGTTTGAAATCTTTATCTTATTTCGCGATAAATAGGGTAAAACTAAGACAGATCATAACCAAAACTAACATATTTCAGATTTCAATATTTTCATAATGGCAAAACGTGAGACGTATTTTAGACAAAATCCGTACAAAATACGGCCAAATCATAAGAGTAAACAGGTCTGTACCAAGTTTGGTCAAAATTGACCCAATGGTTCTTGAGAAGTCGAAAATGTGAAAAGTTTACAGACACCGTGACCTACATTTTGGACAAAATAGTGATCATAGCCATAAAATGTCGAAAGTAGGTCACCGTGAAAAGCTCACAAAGTTTGATGATTCTAGGCCAATAAATACCTAAGATACATAAATATAGCCATAAAATGTTAAAAGTAGGTCACCGTGACCTACTTTTTGGTCAACATTCTCCGAAAACCCAAGATGCATCAACTGACAAAGTATAATGATTCTAAGCCAATAAGTACCGGAGATAATAAAATGTCGAGTCTCCGGCTCAGGTGAGCTAAAAAAAAATTATGCCCCCGTTATCAAAGAGTTTTTGTTGTGTCCATCCGTTTGTATGCAAAAACTTTAATCTTGCCCATAACTTTTGATTTAGTGGCCCTATGACTTTCATATTTCACGGCCCTCTTAGTGAGGGAAGGGTTGTGTAATCAATCAGACAAGTCGCTAATAAAATAAAATAAAGCAACTGTTCCTACACAAAGAGCTTGGCACTTTGAAGTTAAGTGAATGTTTTTTTAGATGAGACCTTCAAACCCAAGTCTCATGTCATGGTAGGCGCTGGCACAATGAAGAACCCTCAATAGCAATCTTTCTAAAAAGTTAATGCACACCGACACACCCCTTAACTCACCAAAGAGCTGAGTTAAAATGTTTTTTTAGATGAGACCTCTAGCAATCTTTCAGGGACACACCCCTTAACTCACCTGAGTTAAATCTACATAAATGGTTCTCAACCACCTTGTTCACCAATGTCAAGAAACAAAAGCAAATGATTTTCAAATAAACACCTTTATTCCACTTGCATACAATTTCCTGGACATAAACAATAGGAAATTACAGCTGATTTTCAAAAATAGTAATATGTATATTAATATATGTATATATAGATATATCATCAATACTTGTTAATGTATATTTCTGCATTCCTTTTTGATTGGAGAAAAATTGTTTAGTAATTACATGACTTACTATCTGGAGCATTGTTTTAGACTTTCATGACAATCTGGAGTCATTATTGTGAAATACATCAGTAATACCACAGTAATATCCTTAAACAAGTAGCTGACCTCTTTAGATAATCCTTTCATAATGCTTTGTACTTTGTTTAAAAATTTTTGTAGTCCTTGGTGAAAAACTCTACAAAATAATTTGTTTGATAATAAAAGATCTACTGCATCCAAAGCACAAAGTAACGAAAAGGCATGTCAAAATAGAATGACTATCTTGCTATCCTTAAAATTAGGTCTCGTCAGCTTACAGCACAAATTTTCATTTTAACTTGTTTTTATGTTACCATCCACTTATAGAGAGAAAGGAAGACTTCACAGATGTAGTACCAGTTGGGACTGTTCTCTAGAACTGCTCCAGATTTTTGTTTATAACAAAAGAAATTACCATCAAGAATTATCTTCTTGGCACTACTTAAACATCCTTATTTATTATTGCTAAACTAGTCAAAAAACTTTATAGAAAACAAGATGAAAAACATTTCCTTAAAAAAAATCACAGGAATTTTCATGCACCAATCTTGTGTAAAAACAGACTAAAATTTGCATATTGTATGTTTATCAAATAAAATACAAAAGAACCTCCAATCAAAAAGGAATGTCCTTGGACTATAAATGTATAACCACAGGAGTGATTTGTAAATCATTGCAAAGTCAAAATTTACAAAAAAATTGAACAAGTCAACTAGGAATGGCAAAATTCAAAAAGCACATTTCTGTGTGCAATAATCAACATTTGAACAGAAAAAAAATATATAATAATTTTTATAAAGTCAAACCTCATTCCCTATGATAAACATCTTGAATAAAATTAGACTATTTAATGCATAAAGTTGAATTAGTAAAACATAAAGCAGCCCAATTTGGCAAACAAGGTGAACTTGATGTAAAATCTCTCATGTTTAACCAAGCTGGGTAGGGATATCACATTCTGAATACTGATGCTGTATGACACCACCACAACTATCATTGCCGAATAACATCACCATTACTGTCGTTTAAGCAAGCAAACATCGGAAATATGCAATGATAGACAGGCCGGTGTACATACATACCCTATTGTAGTTGATATGAAAATTAAACTTGTTATTTTAAGAAGCACTCTCCTTGTTGCGTAGACAAAAATGACCTTTCTCCTTATATAATCACCCACTATCTATGTCTTATCACTGGGTACTTCCAAAAGCCACAAGTATAATTTGACTCTGGTTACATGTAAATATGTTATGTCACATGGTGCTATATAATGAGTTCTGTACAGAAAATAATCAAACGCAAGAGTACTGTATATCTTGCATTTTTTTTATTTTCTGCACAGCTGTAAAAAAAATATTAACAGAAAAAAATTGCAATAATTAAATGTATATCATTGTATATGAAACATGTCAATAGTAAAGAAGTCAAAAAATTATATAGATTATAATACCAAATAAAACACTGAATTATTGTTCACAGACCAGAAAAAAGTTAAGCACACTACAAATTATAAATACTGAGCCAGAGTTTAAATCATTCAACCCCAAGAGAAAGCATTAATTAATAAACCAAAACTAGTCAAACATTAATATCAAAGGTGATTCTTTCCTTAGACTATGAAACAAATGAAATAACATCAACAGTAAACTCAAAATGACTAAAGCAAATTAATAAAATAAGATGCTGCTAATAAGTATGGACACTAGTAAAATATTCTGGTAACTTTCATAATAATAAAGACTTGTATATCTTTCTCAAGTGTTTCAAATATATAATTTCCAAATAAAAGAGCACCATTTGGATAAACTGTCTATTCAACATTTCCCTGTGACCAAACAATTATTACACAAAAATGGGGGGGTTGCTAGTCAAGTCAAATCTACACATGGTGAAAAGAGGATGTTTTTTAACTCCCCCTGCTGTTCATAGAAACTCTGCTTGGATATTTAAGTACTGACATAGTAGGATGTACCCATAAATGTATATACATGCAACTATAAAAAAAAAAAAATTATATAATATCCCAGAGTAAAAAAAAATATTATGCAATTTTAATACAATCAATAAATAAGATGTGAAATACAATGCCCTAGCGGTAGCTTCACTTAAACTTTGACCTTTATGTTTGACCTCAAGACTGAAAAAAATAGAAATTCAAGAGAAAAGTAAACCTTTCAAGCAAAGTATTTAATAAATCATAAATAATATGCCCCCTAGTTTTTATCCCAGGGCATGTAGAAATCTCATTTATGATAAAATGGCAAGAACCTTGATATGCTAGTACTTAATTAAAATATAATAAAAATGACCTGTATAAAATGGGACTAAATAATTTACAGGGTTCAGGCATAAAAAAAATAGTAACTTTAATATTTATATAAAATTCAATACCTCTTTCACCATGTGTAAAGAAAACAACTAGATGGCACAAAATGTCTTCACATTATTTTAACAGAAATTTAAGAACCATTACCCTACGATGCAATTTAATTAAGGCCATATAAAATTGAAATCTTGGTTCTCAGGCCCGCGCGCATCCGTTTTGAAGTAGCCGCATTGCCGATTTTATCGTATTTTTGATAAAATAAAAAGTTGATCTTGCGGAGACCAATCCGGGCAAAAAAAATTCCGACCTCATTTGTTTCGTAGTTTAGTATTCAAATATCACTTCCGGTAGCCATTTACAGTGAGATTTTGGCTACTTCGTTTGAAAATACATTCGAGGACATTACCTACGATGTTTACACGCTGTTAAGCAATGGATAAAGCAGAAATTTTGACCAGAAATGGAAAGTATATCTGTGATTAAAAAATTATCTTTATGTTAAAGAAAATTCGGAAATTAAAATTAAAAAAAATACCTCCCTCATCTACTTTATTGCCAATAAAATGAAAAATGAAATGCCGCCCTCCTGCATCTGTTTTGGAGAAAATTGGCCTGAGAACCAGGGAATTAAATTTAGATAGCCTAATATGAAAGATTCTTGGCAAAGAAAAAATACATTACCATATTCATTCCTTTAAATGTTCCAAGTTTGAAGTTTTGAAGTCAGTGGGTTAGCTTAGTAGACAGTCATATTTCATAGGACCACGACAGGAATGAATATGGTAAAAATTTATACATTTTGTATATATATCAAATATTGAACATTAATTACAAATAAATTGAACAATCAAACATGGTAAATGCAAACTATTAAAAAATTGAAAGCATTCAATAATAAAATAGTGTTTTCATTATTATGTTTTTTCCATTTTATTTTTTTTCCTTTTTTTTTTTTTTTATATGTTTTGTGTTTTTTATGATTTTTTTCTTCTTTTTTTTGTGAACTATACATTTTTTTTTTTTTGAAATATTTTTTTTCTTTTTTTGTAGATATTTTTCAAAAACATTAAATCCTCTGAAGAACATGAACGTAAACAATGGACTAAATGAAATTTTGTGTTGTAAAAAGGCTAAAGTCCTGCAATATATACGGAATATGATTTGCTCGTTGTTACTGCTGAAACTAGATTGTCGTATGAAATATGAAAAATGAAGAGACTTAATATAAGTAGAGTAGCAAAAGCGTGTTCAAAAGGGACACACACTTTCCTTTCCTGTATATTTTTTAAAAGTATATATCAAGGTTGAATTGCTTCATAAAATTCTTACTTTCTATCCCTCTCTCTGCAGGATTGCCATTTTATATAAATTTAAAAAAAAAAACAAAGCAAGAAAATCCCTTAACTGCTAATAAATGTGTAAATATCATTTTGAGTAAATGATTTTCTTTAATTATGGCATCATGAGGAAACTGCAAAAGGTAAATTGTGTGGGTGCATGCATTAACTGAATTTATGGATTTCGGGACATAATATTTCTGCAATAAAAATGTTGATTCTGCATCACTTGTTAGAGTACAGCTTCTTACAGTAAATAAAGCAAAATATGCACAATCTTCAATCTGTATAAAATCAGAAATAAATATGAATTCAATATAATCAAAATGAAATAATAGATGAGCAATCTTGAGTTCTATAATCAAATGAAATATAACATGTTAAAATAAAAGAAACGAAAAATATACAACAAGGACAATATGTAAATGTATGTTTGTATATAATAATTATATAATAATATATATTATATTTAACATCACCATTCAAAATAGGTTTATCTCATTGTAAAGCCTTCATTACGATTGAACACAGAAAAAAAATTATGAAAAAAAGAAACAATAAATCATTATAATCCCTTAAGGCACAGCAATATAACTGGTCATGTTAATTCTATAAAGGATACTGAGTATGTGACTAGAAAAAAAAATGTTATACTAAGCTGGTGCAGGCATTTACTAAAAAGGGTTTCAACTGTTAGCTCAAATTATGCACCATTGACTTTTCCAACAAAATTTAACAAAAATATTCAGATGCATAGCCAAAATTCATGACATGACTTGGATCAACACTTAATGTGGCCATGGCCTTTTTTTTTCCCCTTTTTATCTTACAAGATGTATAATATCTCAGCATGTAAATAGAGACAAAAGAAAAAAAAACTCTTGCACTAAATTGTAAACAATGATATATATGGCAGACGTGTAAAATACAATTACACCAAAAAAAAAACTTTTGATTAATGTAGATATTTTCATATAAATTTGGCAAACTTCCATACCTCTAACTGTTACATACAATTACAGTTTTCTACATAATGAGTGTCCTTGGTACAAGATTAACAAAATCAACTAAATAAAATCCAAGTTGATATGATCTGAAAACTTTTACAAAGAAAAACTGGGTTATACAATGTGTTCCTCATTTAAAACAACAACACTGAATATTACTTCAATTTAAAATTGCTCAGCATAAGGAACAAATAAACCTTTAAAACCGAATGTTTCCCTAAATACCCACATGTAGATTGTAAAACTGTCGCTGTAAAAGCTGACAAAAAATATATTCTCATTCAAAAATTACAGAAAAAAACCTAAGTAACAATTTGGGAGATCATAGCAGCACTGTTTTAAATGTTTCTGTTGCAACAAAAACATCTTGTTCTGGCAACAAGTAAATACAATATCAGATAATCATTTTGAACATCTAAGATAGTTTCAATTCCCTCATATTTCTTTTAAAAAATGAATACCTTTCAATGGTTTACCAAATATTCATGCTACAATTTAAATTCATTAAAATTATTTTTATCTAAAAGTACATAAACATGCCAAAAGCAAAACTTGGGTTTTCTGTTGTGTGTAAAAATAAGAAATACACAATATCTGTAAAGTTATTTAACCAAAGAAAATTGTCACAACCTTGGGAGTTGGAATGCATATGAATGGTGACAACACATTTATTTTACATTTACACATCACACACAAATCATAAAATGCTCATTTGCACCAAAAAAAAAAAGGCTATACATTTTCCAGACCACAATGCAGCATCTTTACCTGTCTGGACAACATATAAACACTGTATTCCTGTGTTAAAAATTGCAACTAAAAGCAAGTAGTAAATTGAAAGAATATAGTAACTTCCCAAAAAAAGAGAAAAAACTGACAAAATATATGTATAATTAACTACATAACATCCCTAGCACTTTTCAAGCAAATAATTGGAAAACAATCAAAAGTGAAATTATTATTAAGCAGAATGACTGGCTTAAATAATTTAATAAAAAAAAAAACCACAGCACACCCCAACACCAGTTATGCAGAAATGGGGGATCATGGTCTGGGTTCATTTTCCAAAAATTTGCTTCTATCTAGAGGTGCCAACAGGATTGGAACGTTCAAAAAACTTTTGTAAATGTAAAACTGAAAAATAATTCACATGCTGTAAAATTGCATGTAAATCTAAGTTATGTACAAGGTGTTCAAAACCAAGACATGATGATTATTCTTGGCAAGAGTGACAACATATCCTTCTGTGGTGATCTTTAGACCACAGCAGCGACTGACTTTGACATATGGACACTCAAACTCTCCAATGAGTGAGCCATCTCGTTGGAAAACGGCCACATGAAATCGATTGCCATGACTGTCCCCAATCAGAACATCTCCAGCATCACTGATATCAATTCCATTGGGGTAGTTGGTCAGGTTTTCACAGCCAATTCGCCTCATGAAGTGGCCATCTTCATTAAACACCACCACACAGTGACCCTACAGAACCAGAATATTAAATCAGTGGTCTAGAACTAGTAGTCTATGACATGTATATATGTAAATGAGTCACATATGTGCATTATTTTTGCGATGTTTAATCGCAATAGTTTAATTTAGTAGTCTAAATGTCCTCAGACAATCTCTTTGTCTCTATCTGAATGTCTTTTTTGCTTGATTTGCTTCTATCCATTACTTGTTCTACCTAAATAACCCTACTTTTGACACACATCTGACTGTTCTTAATATTGCAACAGGTGTAAAACTGTATATTGTAAAATTAATGTATCTCCAAGGTTGAAATGTTTTTACAAAAGGATTTTCCTTAATAACTTGTAGATTTTGTCAGTAGAAATATGTTTCTGAGAGAAAATGATACATACAACCATAATTTGTAATCCATTCAAAATTTTAAACATTTCATTCAGTTTAGATCATTTGACTGAATATCTTACTACACTTGTACACAAACCATTTTTGAGCAATATTTGCCTAAAGCATCACCAGATTAAGGAAACTTGTTGAAACAAGGGCTCTGCATCCTCTTTTAAACCATACTTCTCCAAAAACAGACAGTTGAAACTGTCACAGTGACCCACTGATGATTGTATTAAGCTACTCACTCTCATGTGGGACATAAGAATACACCCCCACCCCCAAGTATTACCCCTTATATTGTACCTGTATTAAACAACCACCTGTCTAATGTGACCAGTGAACATGATTTTCAACAATTTTTAGCGATAACGAGCAACTTTGGAAAATTATATTGTATAAATATGTATATAGAGACAATGAAGTGTTACTGAAATTAAATCACAGTTGTTTAAAGGTAAACGTAAAGTATTATTTGTTTATTAACTGATAGAAATATGCTATCAATTTCTACGAACCTTGAAGTCACAAACAAAGAACTCTTTTCCACTAACAGCAATATCTGAAGGCTCTCTCATGTAATCACTGCAGTCAAACCACTTGAGGAGGTCCCCTGCATCACCAATGACAAATACTGTTGGTGACACACTGTCAACTGCTACGATGTAACCTATAGGGTAAATATATCAAGTATCATTGTAACTACTAGCAAATTCCTTGTAACTACTAGCAAACTCTTGCAACCTTTAAATGCTAATTTGTCAACAAAAAATTCTTAGGAAGATAAATCATAAATGTAATAATTTAGTTGAGACAAGGAGATCACTCCAATACCTTGACTTGTGAGAGCCAATCCTGCCACAATGTCTATATATCTTATGGCTATCTTTCGAACAAAGCTTCCCTTTGCTGTAAATATCTGCATTCTAGATCTCTCATTACCCCTGTCACACACCACAAATTTTCCTGAGTTTCTCATCACAGCCACTTTTCTGGGATACCACAGCTGTCCCTCCTCTCGACCTGAAAACAATTACAATTAAGTTATAAAATTTTTGCTTTCTCCTCCCCCATTTGCAAAAATAATGCTGCTTGAAGACAAAGAAAGCCTGCAAGATCTGTATTATTTTTTGTGTCCGAGATAAAAAACACTTGCCACCTTACAACCTTACAACCACATATTGAACATTCACTGAAGTCCATTAATAATCATCTCACACAGTCCTAACTAAAACTTATTTGGCGGTCATTACGTCACAATGGAAAAAACATGCGTCATATCATGATGCCATGTTCCAGGTAGCTTTGGTGCAGCCAAACAGCGTGTTATGCAATATCATATTTCATGAATGCGCTTTAGTGTCACTATTGCAAAAACGTCCTTTCAGCCAATGAAAATTTAAAAAAGAATCACCTTCTATAATAAACAGTGATATTCTATGACAGCTTTATCGTAGCTGCAAATAAAATAAATTTGAATAAGAGTCTGTTGATACCACTGTATTAAACTGATAATTCTGTGTTGTCTGGCAAGAAAAAACTTTTAAAAAAAAAAGCAATTCTTTACTTTTTTTTTTTTAAATTACTTTTTCCCTGCAATATGCTCACCTGGTATTCCAAACTGGTACTTAAATTCCCCTGTTTTCTCAAAACAACATATTCTGTGGTTATTTGTATCAGCTACTACAATGTCCTCATCAATGCCAAGACAAAATCCATGTGGGGAATTGAACTGTCCTTTTCCAGGTCCAAGTTGTCCAAACTTGCATCTGAAGTAATTACATACGATTATTAAATCATTCAGTCTTAGGACAAAGACTAGGCACAACTTGTAACTACATGTACGTGTCCAACTTAAAACATTTCATTAGTGCAACTTTAAGGGCATATGAAGCCTTTAACTCATCCATTGTATAATATTTTGGACTTATTCTGATTGTGAAAGATGTGAATTATAAATTTCTAAAATAACTTTCTAATTATAACCAGAAACACAAGCCCTTTTTCTAGATATCTACAATTTTCAAGTCCTTTTTCTAGAATACAACTATCTACATTTTTCAGCTTGTAATTCCTGGAAATAAATATCTAATGCAAGGTGGGACTAATATCAGCAATATTCCCATTCAATTCGATATTTTTTTTTTTATAAGAGGAGGAATTTATTATTTTCCACTTTATTTAAAGAAAAAATTTATGAATATACATGTAATTAATTTTTTTGGGAAAAAGTCTGAACTTTAATTCTGGATAAGTTCAACTTTTTAATATTTTTTTTTATTCAAGTTAAAAAATTGATTATAATTGATTATCAACCAATTCTGTTCAGCTGATTATTATCGATAACTGATTATGACTTTTTTCTCCATTTCCAATCAGTAATATCATACCTGATCTGCATTGCACTCATTTTGTTTCCTCTTCTAACTGGAGGAAAAGGCATATTTGCAGCAGTAGCAGAGCTGAAATTTCCACTATTAAATCCACCTGCAGCTAAATTGCCAGCTGGAATTGGGAAATAAGTTTAAAGAACTCGCAAAAAACTATGGTAAAAGAGAAGATTAACATACATGAATAGATATAAATAATCTAAATATACACATACAGACTATTACATGTGTGTATGTATATGCCCTTACATTCCATGATATCCTTGCTGGAAGGATTCATACTGCCTATGGTTCCTATGGAACTAATGGATCCAATACTACCCACACTTCCCATTCCTCCAGCTAGACTGCTAGGTGGTTGCTGTAATAGGTTGGCCAGGGTTTCTAGATTAGGGGACTCTGACTGTGGGGTACTAGGGTGCAAAAGGGACCCAAAGTTAGCATCATTCTGTGAAATGGAGGGAGGGGCGGTCCCAACAGGAGTTTGTGGAAGACCTACTGAATAAAGAAAATAGAGAGCTGAGTGACAGTAGACAAATAGAGCTCTGTATTTAGTTGATAGTCATTATGACCAAATGAATATCAAGTTGAATACTTGTTCACAGTTTCAATAATTTCCAGAGAAAGCAAGTTTTTAAAATTATATTTCGATGTGAAATGCTATAGCAACATACAAGTCATAATAATATACAGAAAATTTGAGAAAATATTAGTTTCAAGTCTTCTTATTTGTCCTTTTACCTTAAATGTATATCTACTTCAAATTAAGTGGGTTATATAATGAGTATTATGATACCTGAATGGAGCTTGGCGAGGGCCGCTACATTCATCATTGAAGCACTAGAACCACTGTTGTTGCTTGCAGCATCCACAGAAATTCCACTATCTGACATTGCTGGACTGTGGGAATTCCTAGAGAGACTGGTTCCATGTTCGTGCATGGCTTGTGAACCTAAGGAAGATAAATATATTCTCTATGTTCATAATTTTCAAAAATATATTCAGATAGCTATGATTAATTCATACTTTAAAATTATCTCATTTGATCAATTTCTTATAAATGCAATGTACATACCAAAATAATATAATCAGTACTTTAGACTTGTGGGTCAAATTGTCTACGCTAGTCAATATGACCCTACTGTTCTTCAATATATTCCTATATCTGTGAACTCTGATCACTATAGTGGTGCAATTCTATCCCCAGGGGTCAATGTTTGAAACTAAATCTGTTCTACCTGATCTTCTACCATATAAATAGGACTACACATGCCTTTGTAGTCCTTAGAATATTTTTTTTTATTATTAAAATTCACATGAAATAATAATAAGCTTAGTTAGTGATATTTTAAAGTTATTCTATACTTTTAGAGGAGCTAGCAATACATGATTCAGGCTAATAAAATTGTACCACTGCTAGCTCAATTCTAATATTGCTGAAAAAAAGTTTGGTGCACACTTAAAATGAACTTGGACAGATGCCATTTTACTTCTCACTTATTCCTAATTATCTTCCCTTCAAAAAAGGATTGGGCGTTCCCTTGATCTATATATCCCTTGATCTATCATCAGTTCCCTTCACACAAGAATGCTTTGTGAAATTTTTGGTTGAAATAAGCCTTGTAGTTCTGTAGTAGTAAGATGGTATTGTGAAGAGTTTACAATGATGAAGACAACAAAATTTAATGTGTCAGAAAAGCTTTGTTTACCTGCCATTGCCGAGGCCATGGAAGCGGGGATTGTTCCAATCGGCCCTGGAGTATTACTCCTCATCGAAACAGGAGTGATAGTGCGGAAATGGCTGTGAATCATTTCTTGGGTCGAAGTCTGACGCATTATACCCTGATCAGGACTCAGTACTCCACTTGGCAGAGAAAATCCCTCATTTTCAAATGATGAATGAAGTGATGACAAGGGTCTCTCAAGCTGTGGCTAAAATTAAATGTGCAAAAATTTCTTTAAATAATTTTTTAAAAATGAAATAAATTATATGTGTTGCCATGATTACATGTTCAATAGGCACAGTGATAAAAAATGTTCTAATTGATTTAAGTTCAAATGATTGTCATACCTTTGGCTCCTCTTTGACAAAGGAACCAAATGTCTTGTCAACTGCCTTTTCAAATGCATCGGCATCAGAGTGGAAATCCAGATTGATGTGGATATCTGGCTTAGGTGTATTGTTGATTAGGAACATCAGTTGTTTGCTTATCATTTTTTTCATCAGAGCAAAATGCAAACCAGTACCATGTTGTAACAGCAAGTCAGTATACTTGCATCCATCTTCAATTTTTTCTGATGTTTTCTCTACACTGTGGAAGAGATCCATAATGGCAAGTTCTTGGCGAGAGTGAAGATCTTCCAGCTCTTCAAGCATAGCATCCTACAGTGGAGAAAAATGCAAACCATTTGCTTTGAAATCAGCTGCTGTCAACTTTCCTAGCTCAAAAATTGCATTTGTATGATAACAGATGGTGAAGTCTTAAATTTATATATTTCTATTTCTATTTGTTTCCTCTGTAACAACTCTTTGAAAGTTAGGTGAGTTGATTTCACTATCAATCAACCAGAATGTAAATTTCACCAAACAAAAATTCAGAAGCTAAGGATGCCTAATATGCATGTAAATCTCATGCTGCTGGCTCTGTGTCTCACGTCAGTGGGTGGGGAGTATTGAAATTGACATAGGAGAGCTCATTTAAATCTAATAGCTGAACATTTTTTTCCTCTAAACTTATAATTTTATTTCACAATGAGTATGATATGAGACTGTCTAATTGGTTGGGTATATCAGGGATATCAACGACAGTTGGAAACATGGAACAATTTATGCACAACCGGTTTCGACTGTTATGCAAATTATCCCATGATTCCAACTATTGATGATGCCCTGGCATCCCTAACTTGCACAACAATTCCTTAAATATTGTCTTACCCATTTCCTTATTCTGTGACAACAAAAAGATAAACGCATACCTTTTTCTTTTCCAGCATAGCTTTATAACTTTGGAATGTTTCCTGAATCAAGCCTTTTGCATTGTCTCGCTGCATCTGCAGGTCATTCAGGCTACTTTCCAGGGTTTGGTGTGCTTCTTCACAGACGGCCACCTTTTTCTTGCTTTCTTCCAGCAATAGGGTCAAGTCTTCTTTCAGCTTCTTCTCCGTTTCAGTGACATTTTCACATCTGTGTTCTGGTGGCTGATGCATATTCTTCATACAATCACTACACACTGCCTCCTGAAATTTTTTTTCTTTACATTTTATTCCATTTAATTACAAAATGCCCAGAAATTTCAATTACTATTTGAGTACTTGACCATTGCACATTATACCAATACTAATCTGCAGATGGTCCATTTTTTAAAAAAATCTTTGACTCTTTACCGATTTTAATCCAATTTTGCATTAACCTAATGAGAAATAATGGAAAGGAAAAGTTTTAAAAAGGTGTATGAGGATAGAATAGTCTGCAAAATATTTAATATTAGATTGGAGTTCAAGTATTGCGACGGTAGCCCGATTGTTCAAGCATTCTAAATGGACATGCAAGTTAAACTGGATTGAGAAAAATCATTAAAGAGTACCCCATTATTGCTCAACTATAGGCCCTGATCATTCCACTAGCCATCTAAGGAAAACAGACATCCGGAATTGCAAAATACCTACCCATATAACAGTTACACAAATATTTAAGATACGATAAATCAGGCATGATAAGCTACAATCCTAATTCAAATTTATATATGACACTCACCTGACAGGTATAACAGTAGAATTTGACATGTTCTGTAGGGTGGCTGATACAAAATATGACTTTGTGTGCCAAATTGCGACCTCCTTCTTTCATGTCCTCAAACAAAACCACCTGTAAAGGAAGAAGATAATAGCCACATGCCAAGTCAAAAATTTCCCCCTTAAAATATAACAAATCTATGGGCAATATTTTGGACTTTCAGTTGGTAACAACTTATATATTTAAGTCATATTGATCTGTCCAACAGCGGCCTATAGTAAAACGACAAATAAAGCCTCGCTCAACAAGAAAACCTAGATTATAGGGAACAAATTTTTTAAAAACTCACAGAGGACCTTTCCACATATTTCTTATTTTGATATTAATAATCTTGGTTTGAAGTAAAAGGTCAAAGTGACCTCCTTCCATATATTTATGACTTATTCTGATATTAATAATCTTGGTTCTAAATTAAGAACACATGGTCCAGTTCCCCACAAATATCCTTTATTTGACCAATTCAGCAGTAATACCTGATTAACTTTTATGTATTACAACCCTGCCATGATCGTTTTTATTCTAATTCGAATTTCCTCTGTCAAGGGTTAGAGATCTTTAGATAGCTCATACGTAGATTCAGTTGGGAAAATATTTAGGTAGCTCATACGTAGATTCGATTGGGATTTTTTTTTCAAATGATCATTGGACTTGAGTAACCATAATGAGTTGTTTCAGGAAAGATAAATATGCATTGAAAGTGCATATTAAATTTAAGAAGATATTTGATACAGTGTATGTTGTATAAGTCAAATATGAAGGAAAAAATGCATGTAATTGTATAAATAGATACCTATATTACAAATAAAACTATAAATATAGTAAACTTGTCCATTTCACTCTGAATTGAATTAAGGTTAAAATTTCACAGTTTCATTGATGTATTGATTTAAAGTTCTGGTATAAATTGTTTGGTCTGGTAAAAAAATTATTTTTACCAGACATTTGGTCCTGTAAAAATTTTTAACTTTCGCGTAGACTGGATCAGAAGCTGAAGTTTGTCATTTTGTGTTTTGTCAGCAAATGTTCTATTTCCGGCTAGTAAGAGAACTCTCCTTACCTCATGATTATCAAAGCACCTCATGAACTGATGTGCTGTGACACAATTTCCACAGAGGTAATTTCCACTGATACAATCCCTGCAGCGGGCCACCGCCTCTTCCTTGGCCTTGCAACTGTTACACAGAATCTGCTTATCTTCTATGGCGGCCATTTCCAAGAAATCGGAAATGACATACTCTGGTTGCAGACTGGTAATTCCCCCTGATGGGATTTTCGTGTCCTGTTTACAAATGGAACAGGTCAGGGAATCTTGTTGATCTTTTGCCTCTGCATACTGATTTTCCAGACAAGTCTGGCAGAAGACATGAAGACAGCTAAGTATTTTAGGTTGTTTGAGCTTTTCTTCACAGATTCTACAGGTGTGTTCCTCATCGCCCTCTAGGGTTATGTTTGGCATGGGAGACACCTCTCTGGACTGTTCTGGAGATGCTTCGGGGGACATTTCTTTTGATGCCATGGCTAACCTACAAAGAAAATTTAAACATTTTGAATCATAATTACAATTTAAAAGCAGCGTGTCTAAAAAAAAAATGTTTCTTGAAGTAAAAAATTTCCAAATCAAATTTGGTCAGAACCTTGAGACTCTACCTTTACTAATATGTCTCCTTAAAAATTTTTTTAATTTGACACCAGAAAATTGGCTATAAACAGAATGATCCTAGGTTTAGGCTCTTTGTGTGGCAGGTTTGATAGTTATCTCACTCATAAATGTAAAAATTAAAAAAAAAAATTTTTTAATAAAAATAGTGCAGTCTACATATGTATCAAATTGGATTAAATTGCAGGATGAGTAAGATTTTAAAATTCCTCTGTTTTTAAATATAGATAGCTGGACAGATTGAACTTAAAAAGCCAATGTTTATACACTCTTGTTTGCAAATATAAACAATTTCATTATTTTGTTAACTGCTTTATTGTTTACTTTCTTTTTTACTTTTTCATGTGAAAAATTGCAAGGTCCACATTTTTTGTTGGATTAAACACAGTATCTGCATTTTGTAACAGAATTAATTGTCAAAATTTTCAAAAGAAATTGACACAATTTATTTTCTTTTATCATAGATTCAGATGATTTTAACATACAATACCATCATACCTCTGATCTGATGCAAAAACACAACTAAACGGTAGGTGGACTTAACAATACGCAGGGCTTGCAGGCCATGTGCTCTGACTAGATCCACAGATCATGAAGTCGTTTATCAGTATAGACATCCTATACAGCTACAATTGACATCCTTCCTGACAGGAAAATTATTTCCTGTTCTCATCAAGAGATACAAACACCCAATGTCCTGAACTGCTTACAAAAATGCAGCCATGCATAACACATTTGATAAACAGTCATTTCCACTCTACTTGATCCATGTATCTTTGACCTTGACCTTCATTCTTGTACTAACACTTGCTGCACATCTATTATCTTCATTTTTCAGTGTTTATCAATGCTAAAGCTATATAAATGAACTGTTATGCAGATGAAAATAAATTCAAGCTAAGCAAGAACTCGTAATGAACATCAATTCCGCGAAATTTGGTCGACACAATTTGCAATGGTCGACAGTCATGCGCAAGAATAAATACCTTTATGAATACCGAATAGACATATATATCTTTCTTAAATATAGCTTAATGTCTGGTTTGGCACAACCAGATACATTTACATTCTTATTACATATCTAATTACCCCACATTAAACTTCCTTTTCAAAACCATGCAGTTCTAGACCTCCATAAAAAATCTGTGCCCCAGACGTCATCAATGATTCGCCTCGTGGGGGTCACGAGCAATTTACCAAACAGTTCACATTAAGCTAACGATGTTGCAAATATTTTCAAGTAGTCCAGGACATGCATTATTTTTTGTCATTTTGGTTTGTGGATAGCGAGGGGGCGTCTCCATAACAAACTTTGCACCCTCGTCCTTGCTAGCATGTGGTGTAACGAAAGTGCAATCTAAAACATGGACAATACAACGAGATCGTGGAAATCCATAAATTGTTTACTCACGTGGAATGTGTTGATGTTCTGGCACTTAATATTTTGTCGAGTTTAGCTTGTATTTTATGGAAAATATGCCATTTATGCGAAGAGCCTTCCCGCCATGTATCGTCCCTACATCAAGAATCGCAATAAAATGTATTTAGCAATGCGCATGTCCTTAACAATGGCGGGAGTTCTCGAACTTCGTGCAGCAACACCCCCCTTTTTTTATTCATTGAACACACCTTAATATTTCATGTTACTAGTTAACATGGTTAGGCGAAATCCCTTTCTCACCCAAAATTGAAACACTACAAATAAAAGTATTTGGTGTATAATATCGCTGATATTTTAAATGCAGTGTAACGGAGAGAAAACCCGTGGGTTCCGACGATGATGTGGCGAAAGTCATACAAACAGTATTCAAATATATAATCACATAGATTTTTTTCTTGTTAACCTTTGAAATGCATTATGGGTGAAATTACAAATATTTTTGACATCTTCTGGATTGGGAATTTTATAAGGTTTATAAATATTGTTAAAAGTTTACAATATTTACTTTGCAGCTGTTTGCAATATTCCTAAAGAGAAAATAATGGGGGAAAAAAAATGAGAAATCATAATAATATCAAAAAATGGGGGAGGGCAGTCAGAGAATTTTTTTTTACTTATCGGAAAAAGTTGACAATTAAGCAAACAAAAAAAAGAAACATTACCCAAACTTGAAATGCCTATTTCGTGGGGGGTAGAGGCCAAGTTTTTTCAAGGCCAACTTTCATTACCATTTTTTTGCATACAATACTACATATCCCTAATATTACTTTACTGTATTAAATATTGGGGGGGGGGGGGGGGCAGCCTTTCAAGGTACTGGTACATTTTCAATAGTAATAGTAATGTTGGGAAAAAAGTGTCCCCCCCCCCCCCCCCCCCCCCCCGTTGCTACGTGCCTGTATCTTCAACAACAGTATGACAGTTTACACTTATAATACCTTTCATCCCTGACCCTTGAAAACAATTACATAAGAGTATCTTTCAACATCTAGCTGATAGATATTGATGAGAGGTACCCAACTACTTTTTTTTTATCTTGACCATTCCTTTAATATTGACCATACTTTTCTTTAATTAGTGTTTAGCTCAGTTTTAAAGAAATCATTCAAGATAGTGGAATCAAACTTCATAAGCTGATACATACTAATGTAAGCTATTCAACTGCATCAGCAATGTTTGCCCTTGCATTTCCCTGTGACCTTGAACTCACTTTTCTTAAATTAAAGTATTGCACTTTTAAATAAACCATTCAGGATATTTTTATCAATCTTAATATGTTGAAACACATAAGAAAAAGCAATTCAACTGCATCAAAAACTTTTTGAGCTTATACTTTCTCTTTCCTTGACTTCACTTTTCTTTAATGTACATTTTGATAAGCTTTTAAGAAACTTTCATGATATTTTCATCAAACTGAATATGCTGATACATACTGATAAGGATATTCAATGTACTGATGTAAGCTATTCAACTGCATCAACATTATTTTATCGTGCACTTCCCTGTGACCTTGACCTCACTTTTCTTGAAATATATTTTGCTCAGTTTTAAATAATTCATTCAATTTACAATCATTTTGTGCAAACCCACTCTGAGCTCTGAATCATGGCTGATTCAAGAATCTATCCTTGAACTATTGATAAATTTGAAGTTTATTTTCCTCAATTGAAATTGTTTTACTTTTGTAATAGGACAAAAAATACAATAGACAAGACCAGGATTCAAAGCTGTGCCCCCTGCTCTACCAGTCAGGTCTACCACAGAGCTATCAGCAAAACAACCTGTGACATTTCTCCTTCGTTACAGTCCTTCAGTTTCTGAAGATATTTATCCAAAATCTTTCCTGACAGGCCTTTCACTGGCATTATTGAAAACAAAACTGTTGAGAGGTACATTTTATGTACTTGAATAAAAAAAATTATGTACAAATGTGAATTTTGATATTTCTTTATACTAAGATAAATATATGTTTCTTTTTACAAGAACAAATCACCATTTCAAGCTGACCAGCTATACTGCTTTTTATAGATTTGAAAGCACATTACAGTATAAAAACAAGGTTATATTAAACAAACACACATTTTATAACAACTGATCCTTACAATGAAGTGATTTTCATTCCACATATGCATGACTTTAAAATATATCATAAACTTATAATTATTATTATAACTTATTGATTATATAACAAATAATGCTATAATGAAGCAAAATAGTCCTTCCCTGCATTTCGTTATTATGGGTGTTTTACTGTACATTGTATGTTTTCAGTAACAATGCAAAATGTATATCATACACTGACATACAGATATCAAATTATGCATTAGCATGGTTAGAAATTATACCAATAAAACATAACAATTCTTAGCAACAAAATACACAGAAATACTTTTTTTTCTTCCATTTTAGTGTCCTTTTGAGATCTTACCGTAACCTGTGTTTGTGATGTGAAAAAAACTTTGTCATCATGTCCTTTTTAAAAATTGATTCATAATTGGACAAAATCAGATCTGTCTGCCTAGATTTTATAAACCTTGGCATCAGAGTAGTGACCAAGTCCAGACAAAATTTTACTATGCCTACAATTGTAACTTCAAAATTGAGGCCATTGAACTACGCGATATATGCAAAACATCCAAGTGAAGAATAAAGATACACCTGCTGAAAAGTTTGACAATCCAATGAATTATCATACATGTAAGTCAAACAACCTATGGTTTAGATAAATTTAAATATGCAGTTGACAAAATTTCCTTAAGTAAACACATAATGCATTTATTAATACATAATGCATTTATTAATGCGATTTAGCTAGGGTAAACTATCAAGCCTTTTTGGAATTTATAGACAAATAACACTTTAAGGACCGGTTCGCTACATCAAATACGCGAATAAAAGTTGGTTTACAGTACTAAAATATAATATCAATGTATTTAAATTTCACCATTATTTTTCTTTTTACTGAAGTCTACAAAACTGAAACTCTTTCCTCTACATGTAACACATAGTACACCCTGTCCCTATAATCCTCACTTTCAACTTCCGTCATGTTATCAGATACAGAACTCCAACCAACATGGGGGAAAGGGTTTTCTTCTGTTAACACAATCTTCATGGTTTCTGATGTATTCTGAACCTGTTTGGTGAATTCCATCTGCCATAAACATGGAGCTGAGTTTTCAATCATGGACTTGACTTGAGAAGTGGGTACAGGAAAATCAAACAAGTGCTTCTGGTCAAGGGAGTTATTTTCATAGTACTTCAACATCTGGATGGCAATGAAATTCAGGGTTTGCATGGATAATTTTAGAAACATCTTTAGCATGACGGACATTTCCAGAACATGATGTAGCTTCTCCAAAGCAGCCAGTCTCTGTGTGAATGGTCCCTCCGTCCCAATGAATGACTCAATGTTTCCAAGTACAACCAGTTCATTTGACAAGAAAGCATGCACATAATCTTGTCGCAGTTTCTCCAGCCCTATTTCAGCTAACAGTTGAATGGCATAAGATCCCCCAGCTAAGTTTGGCATTCTGAGTTTTCCTCCACATGCCTCCCTTACCATCTGAGCAATGACAGTATTATTCTTTCTGTGTACCATAGGATAAAACTCTCCATTACTCAAGACAGCAAATACAAACTTTAGAGCTTCTTCGAGCTCACTGTATGACGTACACTGTATGAGGATGTTCCATAAATGGTCTGTAAAATCCAGATCCTTCCGTCGATCAAAAGACAGGGAGTCCAGTCCTAAGATGTCGGCCACATCATTTTGTGGGGTTTCTTTCTCACCTTTAGCTGCATCCCCAAGTTTTAATTTTTCAATTTGCATTTTCAACTGCTCCAAGACAGAAACATCACTTTCGTTGGCCAACCATAGAATTTCTCCGGACTCCAAACCTACAACACAGTAACAAGAACTATAAATTCAAGGTACACAGTTCTACCAAATAATAAACAAAAGCTTCAATAAATGATATGAGCTAGTATGAAGTTCCAAAACTTGAATGAAACACATAATGAAAGGCACAGTGCACTTTAATACATAAATTAATTGCAAAAAAATCTTCACATCAAAATGTCTTACATATGAGGACATTTAAATGTGGAAAACTTTATAAATAATGGAATCAAAATTTCTTGGCATTATACAAATCCAAACATTAATTTGAAGTGGTGGAAGAAATTGTAAAATAACAGGCAAAACTCTTTGGGATAAAAGAAACTATGCACAACAGTTTAAGAGGAGTGGTGCTAACAAACTGTTCATCTCTATATTCTAAATATGGCCAAAAAGTCTAAGTTGGAAAGTGTGGAAATTGCACACAAAAATAAAGGAATGCCATTTCCTGGTAATATGCACATCTTCATATTGTGTCCTAAATATATATATAGTTTGAAAAAATTCTGTGCATTTATGAGGATTGCCTTACAAAATGTTCATCTCTATATTCAAGGTATGGCCAAATGCCTAAGTTTAAAAGTGCGGAAATTCCCGGAAAAAATAATTATTAATTTCCTTAATATGCAAACACATATGTGTCCTAAATACCTTTTATAAAATTCTGTGCAGCGGTTTATGAAGTTGCGCTGACAAACTGTTCATCTCTATATTCAAGGTATGGCCAAATGCCTAAGTTAAAAAGTATCTACCATCAAAAAAAAAGGAATCGGAATTTTAATATGCACATCTACACATTGTGTCCTAATACCTGCAAAGTTTGACAAAATTCTGTGCAGCGGTTTATGAGGAGTTGCGCTGACAAACTGTTCATCTCTATATTCAAGGTATGGCCAAATGCCTAAGTTAAAAAGTGATTCCCGGAAAAAATAAAGGAATCGGAATTTCCTGGTAATATGCACATCTACACATTGTGTCCTAAATACCTGCAAAGTTTGACGAAATTCTGTGCAGCGGTTTATGAGGAGTTGCGCTGACAAACTGTTTATCTCTATATTCAAGGTATGGCCAAATGCCTAAGTTAAAAAGTATAATTTTAATTTCCTGGTAATATGCACATCTACACATTGTGTTCCTAAATACCTGCAAAGTTTGACGAAATTCTGTGCAGCGGTTTATGAATTTTTTGACAAACTGTTCATCTCTATATTCAAGGCATGGTCAAATGCGTAAGTTAAAAAGTGAGGAAATTCCCGGAAAAAATAAAGGAATTTTCCTTGTGTATGCACATCTACACATTGTGTCCTAAATACCTGCAAAGTTTTTTTGCGGTTTATGAGGAGTTGCGCTGACAAAAAAAGAGGACTGACTGAATTGACTGACTGACTGACGGACGGGTCAAAAACATTTAGCAACTAGTTGCGTGGGGTATAAATATCACTGTATGAAGTTCCACTTCAATACTCCAACCCCAATTAAATTAATGAGTAAAAGATGTAAATAGAAATTTCATTTACAAACTTTATTTAACAATCCTCCCCAAACTACAAAAAGTAACATGGAAGAAAATGTAAAATTAGACAGAATTAAATTCAGGTCTGACTCTGAGGAGACATTTTTTGATGAGTCTGTAGCTAAATGGTCTGAAAAAAAAAAAAAGAATGGATGACCAGAGATCTGCAATGCCACCGATTAGAAAAAGTGCATATTTTTTGCACACAAAAAAGTGTGCCATTTCTCAATTGGTAATTTTCTCAGTAAACTATTATATATATATATTTAAAAATATTACTGACAGCATGTGTTCCTTACATTCTAATTTTTTGACCAGCCAGCTACAGGTCAGCAGCTATAATTTCAGAGAATTCCAGAAAACTAACGTAATTTTAGCAATTGTGTTGTCATTATAAAGTGTCACACCCTTCATTTTTTTTGTCGTCACTGTACCAAATAAGTGGAAATTTGAGCGAGATGCAAATTTAGCAATTTGTCTTTTAAAATTTTTTTATTTTTAGCGAGATGTAATTTAAGCGATTTTAAAATGCTCACTAAGTACCTTTTGAAAATAAAACGCAATTAATTTTTAGCGATTTAGGTATTGATATGTAACATTTATGGTCCAAATAATGATACACCACTTTTCTTTGAAAATTTACAAAAATATATTGATGATATGCAATGTAGAAATATTATTTTGTGTGGAGATTTCAATTTAGTTTTGAATCCAGATTTGGACTATTATAATTATAAATCTGTGAATAATCCAAAGGCAAGAGATAAAGTTTTGGAAATAATAGAAAATAATTGTTATATTGACCCTTTCAGACAGCTTCACGAAAAAGAGCGTCGATATTCTTGGAGAAGTGTGCCATTGAAGCAAAGCCGTTTAGATTTTTTTTTAATATCTGAAACCCTTTTGTCAGGATTGGAAAAATGCTCTATAGATACTAGTTATAGATCAGACCATTCCATAATATCCTTGTCTATAGCTTTTAATGAATTTAAGAAAGGTAGGGGGTTATGGAAGTTTAATAACTCTCTACTTCATGATGAAAATTACTTAGATTGCATTAAAAATGTAATTTTAGAGGTTAAGAAACAGTATGCAATCCCAGTATATAACTTTGACAACATAGATAATATTCCAGATTCCAATTTTTATTTCACTGTTAATGATCAGCTATTTTTAGAAACTCTGCTTTTAGAGATAAGAGGTAAAACTATTTCATACGCATCATATATCAAAAAGAAAAGAGAAAACAAAGAGAAAGTTTTAATAGAAAGTATCAAACTATTAGAAGAAAATGTTGAAAGTAATATTGATGAATTATATAGTAAAAAGCAAGAATTGGAGAACATTAGAAAGCATAAATTGCAAGGTAATTATATCAGGAGTAGAGCAAAATGGGTCGAAGAAGGCGAAAAACCAACACACTATTTTTGTGCATTAGAATCCAGAAATTTTACTAGTAAGATTATACCTAGATTGGAGGATAATAGTGGTAATATTATTTATGATCAATCAGAAATTTTAAAAGAAGCAAAATTATTTTATGAACAACTATATAGAACTAGTACAGTAAACCCAAATACTGATCTATTCAATGAATTAAATAATGAAGAAATACCAAAGCTTTCTAGTAAGGAAACAGAATCTATAGAAGGTGAAATTACTTTGGAAGAAGCCTCAGAAACACTCTACAAAATGAAATCTAATAAATCTCCAGGTTCTGATGGTTTTTCTGCTGAATTTTTTAAGATGTTTTGGAAATATATTGGTCCCTTTGTAGTTAGATCTATAAATTACAGTTATAGAAGTGGAAGTCTCTCTATTACACAAAGACATGGCATTATTACACTTTTACCAAAAGGTGATAAGCCAAGACAATACTTAAAGAATTGGAGACCAATCACTTTGTTAAATACTATCTATAAAATTGCATCGGGTACTATAGCAAATAGAGTAAAAAGATACCTTGACAAAATTATTAACAAAGATCAAACAGGTTTCATCTCTAATAGATATATAGGTGAAAATACAAGGTTAATATATGATATAATGCATTATACGGAAGAAGAAAATATACCTGGGTTATTATTACTTATTGATTTTGAAAAAGCCTTTGATACTTTGTCCTGGAATTTTATTCAAGGAGCACTTAAATTTTTTAACTTTGGTCCCTCAATTAGGAATTGGGTGTCACTTTTTAATACGGACATTACATCTGCAATAAATCAAGGTGGTAATCTTTCTGAAAGAATTAACATCCAGCGGGGTTGCAACAATTGGGGACATTATCCCCTTATATATTCATTATATGTGCAGAAATACTAGCAATTCAAATTAGATTAAACAAAAATATTAAAGGAATAACTGTGAACAATACTGAAAAAAAGATTTCTCAATTAGCTGATGACACTTCTCTTATTCTTGATGGTAGTAAAGAATCCCTTGCGGAAACATTAAAAACATTAAAGAGTTTTTCAGAAATGTCTGGCTTACATATTAATTATGCCAAAACTCATATAGTATGGATAGGCTCCAAAAAGTATAGCAATGAAATATTACTGCCAAATTACAATCTTAACTGGGGAACTACTAGATTTACCCTTCTAGGAATACATTTTGATGTGGAATTGGATAAGTTACTATATTTAAATTATGATCCCAAGCTAGTACAGATTAAATCAATACTTAGACAATGGGAGAAAAGGTACCTAACTCCAATTGGGAAAATAACAGTCATTAAGACATTAGTTTTACCTCTATTAAATCACATTTTAATGTCAATACCAAATCCCACTGAATCATACTGCAAAGAATTAGACAAAATATTCTTCTCATTTCTATGGAATAATTCAATTCATAGGGTTTAAAAAAGAAGTTATTATTAAAAATTATGAAGATGGGGGATTGAAAATGTTAAACCTAAAGTCTTTTATATCATCTATGAAATTATTTTGGATAAGACAGCTCATTTTTACAAATAGGGGTATGGAACATCTCATTCCAAATTTCAACTTAGACAAATTTATAAATTGTGGAATTGACTATGTCACAATCTATCTGAAGACTTTGAAAAATAAATTTTGGATAATTTTCAAATCCTGGATAATACTACAAAATCATGAGATAGTTTGAGGTTGCTGGTGACTCACCTCTGTTTTACAACCCAATGAAAAACCCTTTTAAATAAACAAATGTTTAACAACAACATTAGAAGAGTTAATGATATTATCAATGAAGTGTTCTTTTCAAATTTTGAATCTTTTTGTAATACCTATCCCATGATTAAGATGAATTTTTTAGAATATAGTAGTATTATTCATGCTATAAAATCTTGGATAAAAAATTCTGGCCTTGACATACCTATTAAAAAGCTAGAAAACCCATTAATTATGAGAATTATCTACAAGGTGATGAAATGTCACAAATTCAAATGTTTTTATGAAATTCTTAACCATAACTCCTCAATGTCAACAGGTAAAACAATTAAAAATGTTACAGATTGACAATAAAGAATGGAAAAAATTCCACAAAATACCCTTCAGAGTGACAAAAGACTGTTCCAATGGTTTCAATATAGAATTATAAAAGAGAAAGGGTACAAATTCATTTTTATTTCAAAATTAACAAAAATGACTCTAAATACTGCAACTTTTGCCTCTCAGAAGAAAAACAATAGAACACCTTTTATGGGAATGTGATTATACACAATCATTTCTAAAAATTTGTAATTTTTCTATTGAAGATAAAAACAAGACTGGTCTAGTCATTAATATTACAAAAAAATCTTTTATTTTAGGTTACATTGAGAATAATACTGATATTCAAAATACTATTGCCCTTTGGCTGAAATATTATGTTTACACATCAAGATGTACTAAGAAATCTTTGAATTTATGTGCTGCAATATCACAAATGAAGTTTTATTATGAAATACACAAATTTATATCTTATAGAAATAGTGGAAAAGAAAAATTTGATGCCCAGTGGATCAGATGGAACCAACTTTTCTCCAAACTCTCTCTTTCAATCTCTCTCTCTCTCCTCTCTTTCTTTTGCTCTCCTCTAACCTATCTCTATTTAAAAAAAAAAACATCATGTATTAATTCAATGTTTTATATTGTAAAAAGAGATGTGAATAAAAAAAAAAAAAAAAAAAAAAAAAATTTTTTAGCGATATTCAATTTTAGCGATCCCAGCATCCTGCCAAATAATGCCAAAATTAAATCCTTGCTAAAAAATTCTGCTTATACGGTATCAATTATGATAAATATGTACCATTAACAAATGATTTCAACATCTCCAGTTCTCTGTAAAACCCACTGGCTGTGGATCTTTCATCACCAGAAACCACTTGTGCCTGGATGTGTGCCTGCGACTCCAATGGAGGAGACTGTAAAACTGCTGTGCATATTGGTTTGGTCCATTCAGTTTCAACCACTAATGATCCAGCAAATTCTTGGCCGTTTGTGACGATTTCCTGTAACATTTTCCCCATCATGTCATAGCAGGCTTTGTATTTCATCTGCTTTTCTGGAATCTTAAGATTATGAATCTTTGGGAAATGGCCATTTTTAGGTTCTGGAAAGGATACCTTAACGACGGTGGACTTGAGATATTGTTCCTCACGAGATAACAGCTGACAGGCAGTATGCTTTCGATTTTGTCCATCACTAAATATGAGTAATGGTGGCCAAGAATTCCCTTGAGATGCCAGGCTGTACAATGATGCTACAACTCTGGTTTGATTGAATGGTATTCCTATTTTGGTCAGGGCTGACTTGAACTGCTCTCTGTTGGTCGGAATTCCATTAGGTGCTTCACTGACAACAATATCTGATAGGTCTGCATACTCTTGCATCTTCAAAGGTGACCCTTGAGATGCATCATAGCTGTTGGTGTGCTTCCTATTGCTTTTTAAAAGTGATTCATGGGGCATAAACTCGGATACATCTGGGTCTGTGAGCAACATGCTGCCCGGATTCTGGGCTAAAATTATTGGCAATGGAAGAGATACCAAAGATCCTATGCCAGCCAAGCGAGGATCTTTTGAATTTGTGACGTAAACATACTCAACATCTTGAAAAATGTTCTCAACATTATCTGTGCCCAGCTTCTGCATAAAGTTACCATAATCAGCAATGACAAGTCGATCCATTTTGACAGGTTTATATTTGGCGGGAGTGTAATTTTTATAAATACCAAAATGCCGTTGGTAAATATTTTATTTCCGGCAAAATAAAATTTACGAAAAAGTTTGTGTTATTACAATGGTTAAAAATGTTAACAATTGGACATTTTAAAATTTGATATACAGTGTAAGATGTAATGATTAAAATTACAAGGTTCCTTTAGGAAAAATAAAAATTAACATTCAGATTTTGTCTCTTGCGGTCGCGCAAGTTTTTAGAATATGACGTATAATGTAAGGGGACTAGTTAAATAATTCAACCAATGATTATTGTCGTTGCAAAGGAAGTTCGCTATACTAGCCAAGATGGCGGAAGACTTTAGGTAAAATTTGCATGTGCATTAAATTGATTCCGTTTCTGTGATTTAATCACTGTATGTCAATGGACTTAAATCGCAAAGTGTTTTTAAATGGCATTGTTTTGTTTCAAGAACATAACAGTGGCTCACAGGGGCTTACTCCCGGCGTGCAATTATTATTCCTTAAAAAAATATACCGTAATCAGGTTGGGCACACACCGCCAAATGGTCATTTAACCCCCGTTTGGTGGTCAGTCGCCCACATTGGCGTCTTTATTACCTACCAAATGGGAGAGAAAAATCGTTTGGTTCAATTCTCTGGAATGACGTGAAATGGCGCATATATAATTTCAACTTACTGGGAATAAAATATAGATATTTATCTATACTCTGAATGAAAAAAATCAGAATTTCAACACGAACTTTGTGCGAAGTGTCGTTCAAATATTGGACAAAATCGTCAGCTATGTAAACAAGTGTAACGTTTCTGTGTTTTAACTTTAAAAAAATTCCCTCCATCTCACACATATTTGCACCTATCAATTGTGTTTATCACTTCATATTTTTGTCATCCGGGCAACCGATCAATTATCTAAACCAATTAAAAATGACGATCATTTATGAACTTGGGTCAAAAGACTGATTTAACAACAGTGACCCATTAGCGTTAATTTTCAAAAAGTAAAAAAGAGAAAGGGTAAGAATTCGCTTTTATTTCATTTATTTCGTATGCAATGGCTTTATTCTTTATAGAAATAGGATATGCAGTGAATTTATGATAAAATAATCGCTTGAAAACAGTAATATTGGAATAAAAACAATAATGATTGTAACTGTCACTTTGTAAGTCTTTTATTCAAAAATATTCAATAAATATAGTAGATACAGATACATCATAGATATGCATACTTAACCACAAAGGGTCGCACGGAAATCGTAACTTCATCCTAAAAGAAAATAAAGAATAAATGTTACTTTCAAATGTAGAAAAAAATGAATAGTATGGCAATAATTAAGTGCCCACCATATGAATAAGATATGAGGAGCTCGTATTTAATGGGATTTTATAGAGATTTATATAGATGCAGATCGAAAGATCGTTTGAAAAGTTACTTCTTTAGACTAACACCTCTTGTCTAAATATATTTTTTACTGAACTATACACAACAAAATAATTTTTCATATTTTGTTTGAGCAAATAGTTCGGCCATCATGAACAGCTGTGGGTTTCGTTTTTACGAAGTTCCACAGAACTTACACATGGGAAATTGACTAAATTGTATTAAATGTGTGAGGAATTTGTTAAGTAAAATTCTCCAATGCCTAAGTAAATGCTTTTTTGCTTTATTTTAATAAAAATTGGATTTAAATAAAAAAGACCACTATTTGGTAGGTAAAAAAGACGCCGATATGGGCGATTGACCACCAAACGGATATTAAGTGACCATTTGGCAGTTTGTGCCCAACCTGGTAATAATAAAACGATGGTGGATGGGTTCGCCTTGACTACGTGTTTACACCGAGTGATTTCGCCCTGTTTAACTATAGATAGTATAAAATATTTGTTCTTCTAAGTATTTTACACACAGAGGTAATTAGATAATAAGATATTTCCATCATAAATTTATCATATACCACTTTCTAATATTTAAGTTTTTTTTCAATAGACAAATAAATAGAGCTTATAAAATAAATTAATAAATATTTCATCATGTTTTTTTATTTTAACAAAAAACCTTACTCCCATTTTTTTTCCATAGTGGATATTTAACGTATCCTTCCATGTATTCCATGGCAATTTTTCTACTATTTTTGGAGATACATGTAAAAAGCATGTGGCTGGTCTCTCATCTTTAATTTTTATCAAGCTGCTCATCATTAGTCTAATGGTCAAAAGACCACCCGACAAGCTGACATTAACTAGATTAGTAGCATAACCCACTTGGGGCAAATCCACTCAGCCCGAACAAGTAATTGGGGGCAAAACCACTCAGAGCCAACAAAGAATCGGGGCAAAACCACCTGCATTCAATAAAACTACACAAGGGAGAACACCATTTTCTTTTTACACTCATGCAGTAAAATGGATAATTTTAGAATTTCACCTGAGCCTGGATGGCATTTTCTTTTTACACTCATGCAGTAAAATGGTATAAATTAAGAATTTTACCAGAGCCCGGACGCCTTTTTTTTAACACTTATGCAATATAATGGTATAATTTAAGAATTTCACCAGAGCCCAAGTTTAATTGACTTACTGGTTTGGTGACCTTTGACCTCCCCTGCAAATATTGAAATATTTGTTGATATCCTTACTTTTAAGGGGAAAAAAAGATACAATGTTTTCTTCTGTTTTGTAGAACTGCAAGACCAAAAGATTATTTCAGAAAATTTCTGGTAAGTGAAATGTCCATAAAAATCATGTTAGTAACTAAATTTTATTTTTCTTTTGTGGTAAAAGCTTCTGTTAATACAAGCAAAAATTCACAAATTACCATAATGTAGTGTCTGAGATCAAATAAAAGTCTATTTCCTTACAGTTTTTCCTCCCTACTCTACTTTGTATTTGGTATAAAATATCCCTCTTGCTCAAAAAGAAATGGAATATACCAGTTAAACCCAAATATACCAAAAATGGGATCAAGAGCTTATGAGGAGTAAGCATCCCCTGTTGAAACTGACTGTGAACCTGATACTGTAAACCAACTATTTGTGAATCATCAGAATAGTTTGGTTTTTATTTGTTTGAACTTCTATGTTACTTCATATTTTTTGGTAAAAATTGTGGTCATTAAAGATTGCTAATAGTGCGCATGGACCAAAGTTTAAATGCCATAAATTTTTAAGTAAAGTGTTGTGATTAAAAATGATTATTTTCTTTATGAAACAAGTCATAGCTCAACAAAATATGAATATGTTAACAAATAAAGTGGTTATCATTATTTTATGATACCTTAAGTATCACTTACTAAATAGTCAATGAAAATATTAAGCATAAACCGCAAGAAGTACGTTTAAAAAAAAAAATTACAGAACAGCCTCCAAAGGCAATAAAACAATTATGATTTAATGTGGTTGAAACAACATCAGACAAAAAATATTTATTCCACCAAAAAAAACATTACATGTATTGGAATATATTAAATCAGTTGTTTTGTAATTGGTGTATTCTATTCAGCCTTCTAAAAATGTTTAACAAATTTTTATTCATTTGACAGGAACAGGAAGTCCGGCCAGATGGTAGAGAGTTGGGGGAGGCACGCACAACTGTTATTAACATTGGTATTGTCAGCTTTTTGGTTTCAAATTTTTGGAGAATGTCTGATCCAGTACCAACTTTTTAATCATTTTTAAATTAAAATATATAGTTTTTGTAAACACTTTTGACTTCAGGTTGTCTGTGATTGATCTGACTATACTTAATGTCTTCTTGTTGACCCTGGTTTTAATGTAATCAACACTATTAGATTTGAAACTTTTATGACTTTCAATTCGGTCCATTTCATGTATAACTGAGAAAGAAGATAGAGAAAACATATAAATACATACATGTATATAATCAATGATGGAGTCCAAACAATTTAGGCCTTGATCTGTGATTTCAAATACTTTCTAGGATGTTTGACAACTGCTAATGGATCAGCATTGGTTAAAGTAGGAAATACAATGGTGATGTGTGGGATCAAAGCTGTGAGTTTATTTAAAAACTAGAGATTGAGAAAAGTAACACTATAGCATGAAATTAAAGCTGTCATCATTGGCACCATTGTAAAAAAAAAATGAATTATTAACACTGTAGAATTGACAAAGCTATTATTTTGCTAAGTATGCATTACACTGTTTTTCTTTGAAATAGTGAAAAATAGATGAAATAATTGCAGGATGTGAATGTGAAAGTAGTTTGTGTAACATACATTAAATTATATCATGCTTTGTATTTTTAGGAATTGGCAAAACCAAGAACAGAGGAACCTTCCAAGGGATTTATAGGTAAAATGAACAATATATTTAGGCCAAGCTTAAAAAATTCTTTGTTTGCAGTTGCGGACCTATAATTCTTAGACTGGGTAGGTAGGTAGGCATTCTTTTTTTTTTTTTTTTTTTTTTTTGAAAAAAAAAGTTTTCAGATTTTTGTTAGATAACATAAAATAGATTTCTTCACAGGCCTACAATACATGAATAAGCTCCACTCTTGGTATAAACTACTGATTGATAAAGATAAAAAAATGAAAATGAAACAGTTTCAATATCCTGAAAAATTGGGAAAAAATAATATTACAAAATGGCTAAAAAAAAGTGTGGGTCGGGTGTATTTTCAGTGGGTCGGTAGGCAACTGCAAACAAACAATATTTTATTTTAAGCCTTATATATGCTGTATTCAGAATTGTGTCTTCCCTTCAACAAAAGAGATGTTTTCTTTCCAATTTCTTTGTCAGGTCTAAATTTTGAGATAAATTAATACATGTACTTCTTTTTTATTCAATGTCCATTTTCATATTGGCTTATAAATTAATAGAAAATTCTAAATATTAAGAATAAAAGATTACATATTTGTCATTTTGTTTGAGAATAACAAGTTGTTCACGGTAGTTGATATCTTTCCATCTGATTATTCAGTGCCCAATGTAGAGTTATCTCCCATGTGCTCCCCACAGTTTCGCCCTGGACCTCCTGGGGAACAGGCCCAAGTCCTGAGTCAGTTCATGCTGGAGGTCATTCAAAAGTAGGTCAATCTGTAACCTAAATACATGTATTATTTGGATGGCTCTTTAAGTAAGAGAACCATGATTACAAACTGGTTTATTAATTTTTCATGTTTTTTTTTTTTCAGCTCAGATTGTGTTAACCTTAATGAACTACGTGTAGAGCCTGGCAAGGTAAGTTTTTACATGGATTATCATTTATGAATTCTTTTTAGGATCATCTCTCTAGAAAATTAGTCGGGGTGTTCATCGACACATCCTTTTATTCATACATCCATAACCTTGGGAAACCCATCTTCCATCCATAAATCTTTCTATACTACTGAATAAAATTAAATGAGACTTTCACAGAATTTTTCTTATTTTTATTGCATATAGCCATTGTATATATTTATAAAAGTTATTATTGGGAACTACATTGTAGATTTAAGATTTTAATGATAATACATGTACTTTCTGCCTACTCTAAACACAGTTTGTTTTTAGCTCACCTGAGCTGAAAGCTCAAGTGAGCTTTTCTGATCACATTTTGTCCGGCGTCCGTGATTATTCAGTCTGTCTGTAAACTTTTCACATTTTCGACTTCTTCTCAAGAACCGCTGGGCCAATTTCAACCAAACTTGCCACAAAGTATCCTTGGGTGAAGGGGATGTTTGTTCAAATGAAGGGCCACGCCCTCATTCAAGGGGAGATAATTGGGAATTAATGAAAATATGGTGGCATATTTTAAAAATCTTCTTCTCAAGAACCACAGTGCCAGAAAAGATGAAACTTATGGGGAAACATCCTCAGGTAGTGTAGATTCAAATTTGTTCAAATCATTACCCCCGGAGGTAGGGCGGGGCCAAAATGGCCGATCAAAGTTTTACATAGAAATATATAGGAAAATTCTTTAAAAAATCTTCTTCTCAAGAATGACAAAGCCATAATTCATCATATTTATATGAAAGCACGTTCAGGTAGTGTAGATTCAAATTTGTTCAAATCATGACCCCCGGAGGTAGGGCGGGGCCAAAATGGCCGACCAAAGTTTTACATAGAAATATATAGGAAAATTCTTTAAAAATCTTCTTCTCAAGAATGACAAAGCCATAATTCATCATATTTATATGGAAGCATGCTCAGATTGTAGATTCAAGTTTGTTCAAATCATGACCCCCGTGGTAGGGCGGGGCCAAAATGGCCGACCAAAGTTTTACATAGAAATGTATAGGAAAATTCTTTAAAAATCTTCTTCTCAAGAATGACAAAGCCATAATTCATCATATTTGTATAAAAGCATGTTCAGATAGTGTAGATTCAAGTTTGTTCAAATCATGACCCCCCGGGGGTAGGGCGGGGCCAAAATGGCCGACCAAAGTTTTACATAGAAATATATAGGAAAATTCTTTAAAAATCTTCTTCTCAAGAATGACAAAGCCATAATTCATCATATTTATATGGAAGCATGTTCAGGTAGTGTAGATTCTTTGTTCAAATCATGACCCCCAGGGGTAGGGCGGGGCCAAAATGGCCGAAAAAGTTTTACTTAGATATATATAGGAAAATTCTTTCAAAATCTTCTTCTCAAGAATGACAAAGCCAAAATTCATCATATTTATATGGAAGCATGCTCAGGTAGTGTAGATTCAAGTTTGTTCAAATCATGACCCCCGGGGGTAGGGCGGGGCCAAAATGGCCGACCAAAGTTTAAAGATATATACATGTATAGGAAAATTCTTTAAAAATCATTTTCTAAAAAATAGCAAATCCATGATTGGTCATGGGAATACTTTTGGATTTAAACTTTACAATAAAAAGCCATTTTCTACTTTTTCCTACCCTTAGTGCTCAGGTGAGCGATGTGGCCCATGGGCCTCTTGTTTTATAGTATGTATGGACCCTATACTGTGATATAGTGTGTTTGGATTATGACGGGAACGTCACAGATGCCTGTCTTCTAGCAATACTTGCAGCTCTAAAAAACAGTAAGATACATTACATCTTAAATTTGATGCAGTTTCTTTTCATGTAGTATGTTGCGAGTTCAGATAGTTTCTTTATGTTAAAACAATTAATGTCGAATTTTACAAGAACTAGGAAGGCCAACTACTGTAAACCAACTTTTATTCGCGACAACTTTATTTCGCGATTAACCGGGAGTAAAGTAGTTCGCGACGATTAATTTTCGTGACCAAGCCTTTTTTGGAACTGTCTTAATAGAAAAAGAGACTTTAAGAACCGGTTCGTGGCGAGAAATATTCGCGATGACGAGGCTCTCGCGAACTTCGTGAAATTTTCTTGCACGCGAATAAAAGTTGGTTTACAGTATATTTCCCAATAGTGTTCTAAGGATTAAATTTTATGTATTGCAAGCATACTATGCGGCTATTTACCAGTAAAACTTGTTAAGTACAAACATGGACAAAGCAAATTAATGGATATAATGAATCGTTTGGATACTAAGCAAAATCCTTAAAAATTCCTTTTAAAATTAAATGGTTGTAATGAACTCCGATATAATGCATTTACAGATACAGTGTATATTGATCTGATTTTTGCGCCCTGTAGAGATTACAAATAACTATATTTAAAACATGTATCTGAAAAAAATTTTGTCATTAAGCCGACATTTTTTTTACAAGTATTATTTGAAAATGTATTGGAAAAGTTGTTTATATGTTTAAAGGGAATTAAGGGTATAGCAAATTAACTTCATATGCCCTTAGAACTTGACGTTAACAAAGTTCATTTGTGAATATTAAAGATTTTAAGGAGTACAAAAATGACTTATTCATTTACAGCTACCTTACCTGAGGTGGTACTAAATAAGGATACAGACAAAATAGATGCTTTTCCCGATCGACTCTCAGCACTCCAACTACAATCAAGTCCTGTGTCCTCAACATACGCAATCTTCAATAAGTGAGTACAGTTTAACAGATCTGTATTTCTATAGATGCAATACAACAACCAGTCTTTTATCTCAATAACTTCCAATTTCAGTGAGATTCTCTTTGTGGATCCAACTGCTGAAGAGGAAAACTTGGCAACAGGACAAGTCACTGTAGTCACAACAAACGATAAACTCTGTATGGTTTATAAGCCAGGTGAGTATAAACATCGTACCTACATTGTATACAGCTTTGGACCCTGGGATTCTGATAAGATTGTTAGATTCCGATTTTCTTTGACAGGTGGTACCCCTCTAACAGATCAGCAGCTGTCCATGTGTATCAAAAAAGCCTTCAGTAGAACTCGTGACATTTTAAGACTTATAGACGACACAGTGTCTAGTGTAGAGAGGTAGTACTAAATAAATAATGAAAGGGACATCTTTGTTGTTATCGTTATATGTCAATCAGAATAGAATTGTTTTACAGTGTCAGTTTATGTATCTCTCAATTATATATATAATTGAACTTCATTACATCAAACACAGATATCTCAATACCAAGGACATTGATTCTGCAACTACCTTTTCTTGTTTTTTTTTTTAATTCTTGAGAGATAAATCTTGGTCCTTTTGAATCCCAGATGAAGTATGACTGCATCATATTTTTCACACCATTAAAATTGTCATCATTAAATGATCATAAGGGACATGTACAGTAAAACAAGGTGATAGCAAACACACTTTTAATAAATTGAAACTTACAGTGAAGTGATTCTCATTCTGTGACTTTATTATATATTAAAACATTGACTTATATGACAAATTAAACTTATAAGAGAGGACAGATTTGTTTTAAGTTTGGTTTGTATATCATCTGAACCCACTTTAAAGCTGAAAATGATTTGTAAAAGGATGCCATACTTAATAATTCACTTGCTATACATAAGGGCCCTTATATAAAGGCACTGTTCACTCAGTCTCGGTCATCACCTGTGTAAACCCATGACATAGCAATGAATGTGAAGGGTATACCCACGAACTGATAATCGAAAACGGAGTCAAATTCAGCTTTAATGACCTCCTGAGGAGTCCAGAAAAAACCAGAAGTCTCTGTCGAGACTGTAGCTCTACTGGTTTGTACTTATCAAAAACCATTGCACTATTTTATGTATCTTTGTGTAGTCTACTTGTGTGCCAACCTATTTTGAAATCAAACTAGAACTGTAGAAGGAGTAGCGTTTTTAAGGAATTTCACAGAAAATTCTATTTTTAGTAACCATGGTAATACCGTTAATCGAAATCAGAAACAGATGCACTATTCTATGTATCTGTGTGTCTACTTGTGTGCCAAGTTATATTGAAATCAGACCAGAACTGTAGAAAAAAGCGTTTAATTAAAGAATTTCACAGAAAATTCTATTTTTAGTAACCATGGCAAAACCGTTCATCAAAATTAAAAACCGATGCACTATTCTATGTATCTTTGTGTAGTCTACTTGTGTGCCAAGTTATATTGAATTCAGACCAATACTGTAGAAGGAGTAGTGTTTTTAAGGAATTTCACAGAAAATTCTATTTTTAGTAACCATGGCAACACCGTTCAACAAAATCAAAAACCGATGCACTATTCTATGTATCTTAGTGTAGTCTACTTGTGTGCCAAGTTATATTGAAATCAGACCAAAACTGTAGAAGGAGTAGCGTTTTAAAGGAATTTCACAGAAAATTCTATTTTTAGTAACCATGGCAACATATAGTTCATCGAAATCAAAAACCGATGCACTATTCTATGTATCTTAGTGTAGTCTACTTGTGTGCCAAGTTATATTGAAATCAGACCAAAACTGTAGAAGGAGTAGTGTTTTTAAAGAATTTCACAGAAAATTCTATTTTTAGTAACCATGCCAACACCGTTCATCAAAATTAGAAACCGATGCACTATTCTATGTTTCTTTGTGTAGTCTACTTGTGTGCCAAGTTATATTGAAATCAGACCAGAACTGTAGAAGGAGTAGCGTTTTTAAAGAATTTCACAGAAAATTCTATTTTTAGTAACCATGGCAAAACCGTTCATCAAAATTAAAAACTGATGCACTATTCTATGTATCTTTGTGTAGTCTACTTGTGTGCCAAGTTATATTGAATTCAGACCAAAACTGTAGAAGGAGTAGTGTTTTTAAGGAATTTCACAGAAAATTCTATTTTTAGTAACCATGGCAACACCGTTCAACAAAATCAAAAACCGATGCACTATTCTATGTATCTTAGTGTAGTCTACTTGTGTGCCAAGTTATATTGAAATCAGACCAAAACTGTAGAAGGAGTAGCGTTTTAAAGGAATTTCACAGAAAATTCTATTTTTAGTAACCATGGCAACAAAGTTCATCGAAATCAAAAACCGATGCACTATTCTATGTATCTTAGTGTAGTCTACTTGTGTGCCAAGTTATATTGAAATCAGACCAAAACTGTAGAAGGAGTAGTGTTTTTAAAGAATTTCACAGAAAATTCTATTTTTAGTAACCATGCCAACACCGTTCATCAAAATTAGAAACCGATGCACTATTCTATGTTTCTTTGTGTAGTCTACTTGTGTGCCAAGTTATATTGAAATCAGAAAAACTGTAGAAGGAGTAGCGTTTTTAAGGAATTTCACAGAAAATTCTATTTTTAGTAACCATGGCAACACCATTCATCGAAATCAAAAACTGATGCACTATTCTATGTATCGTAGTGTAGTCTACTTGTGTGCCAAGTTATATTGAAATCAGACCAAAACTGTAGAAAATAGCGTTTTTAAGGAATTTCACAGAAAATTCTATTTTTAGTAACCATGGCAACACCGTTCATCGAAATCAAAAACTGATGCACTATTCTATGTATTAGTGTAGTCTACTTGTGTGCCAAGTTATATTGAAAACAGACCAAAACTGTAGAAGGAGTAGTGTTTTTAAGGAATTTCACAGAAAATTCTATTTTTAGTAACCATGGCAACACCGTTCATCGAAATCAAAAACCGATGCACTATTCTATGTATCTTAATGTACACACTTGTGTGCCAAGTAATATTGAAATCAGACTAAAAATGTAGGAGGAGTAGCGTTTTGAAAAATTGTTTACAGACATATTGGTAAAAATCAGATAGATTCAGACAGACAGACAGACAGACAGACAGATTAGACGGACGGAGCTCAGACGCATTACTATCACATAAGCTCTTCTGGTCTCTGACCAGTAGAGCTAAAAAATTGACACTTTTTGAGGGGGTTTAATTTTCCTGGTTTTCAAGGTATGAAGAGACCCACAAATTTATGTCCACCACGAAATGTAATTTTTCACATAAATTACTACTGATCAATTCTTCAACCACTAAAATCCCCATGAAGCAATATATTTTCCTCAAACCACGAAAATTTGACCCCTTGGAAATGTGTGATTTCACAGTATGTCGACTTGTAAAAACAACTTCAACTTCAAAGAAAAAGATTTTAATCACAGAATTAAATCGTATTACAATGTTGATTTTACAAACCTAATAAACATACAACATTTTCTTCCTCTATAAAGCTAAAATCTTCACAGATTAGTAGTCATTACAATATATAACCAAGTGCTGACTTGAGGACTATTAACTCTGTGGTGGTTGACTCAGCAATCAAAAAAAAAACAAACAATTAAAACAATTGTCAAGACAGTTACTGAAGGTTCCTTAATTTTAGGAAAAATATATTAATTGTACATCCCATAAAAAATACTTTTTATGAAAAGTCATCCTCTTTTAAAGGGATCCTGTGATGTTACACAAACATGATCTTTTGTAAGGAATCTACTATATATTGCACAGAATGAGAGGAATGTTAAAACAAAAATCCATTTTCACGTGTATACGTATCATTGATTGTCATCCACAGAGGTCCATAAGGCTTTTTTTTAGCCACAGAGCTCACCCGAGTCACTAAGGCCCTGCTATTATTCCTCAGATTTACCCCATATATTCCTATGTAAAACTGATAGCCTACTGAGGCCCCACCCTACCCCCCTGATATCATGATTAGAACAAACCTACTACACTTTGTAATAAAGCTTTCTTGTTATGTTTTATCTATTCTGGTTTTATAGAAGATCTTTAAACCTGTAATCAAATTTTCCATAATTCTTCATCATCTCTCCTTAAAAGAAACCATATGACCCTTAATTTGAATGAACTTGAATCCCCTTCACTGGCTATGGATTCTCTGTGCCATATTTTAGTCGAAATTGACACAGTAGTTTTGGATACCTATTTGAAAAGTTTATGACAATGACAGAAACAGACAAAGTATGGATCAGGTCAGCTAAAGAATATTTTCAACAAAGCAGCCTAATATCACAGAAATTTATCTGTATCAGTAACACTTTTCAGATATGTATTACAACATCAGGTTACAAGTCACAACTTTGAAGGCTACATTCAAGTGAAGAATGTCAAATATGAATTCAAGAAAAAAATTGAATTCTTTAAAGCAACAAAAAATCTTAGCAATGATTCAATACACGTATGTACCCTGTTCTCAAATCAAATGTTCATCATAGTAAATTATAAATATAGAAAAATCATACAAGTGGTCGTTGAATATGAGTATTAGAGGAAAGTAGGGGCTTGTACCCATGAATTACTGCAGTATATAGTAGGTTCTACCCCACATACATATTTACATTAGTTTCACAGCAGTGAAAATAAACCTGATTAGGTTTTGTATATTTGTCAAAAAAAAGTAGCAAAAGGTATTTAAAAATTTGTTCATGGTCATGTATATGAAAATGTAAAGTGACATGGTTAGGACGGATTAATGCAATGTTTGAGTGTAATATCACAAAATGTATATCAAATACAGAATGGTATTAAAGTTGTACAAAATTATATCAACTTTTACACACTTGTAAATAGTTAACGTCCAAGTTAATAAACTTGATAGATGTATGAACTGAGCAATTTCCTATACAGAACTATATTGGTAAAAATCAGATAATTCGTTTGGAGTAAATACAGAACATTAAAAATAAATACTGTCTAACTGAGCATACTGAAAAAGTATATTGTCAGTTAAAGTGCAAATATATCTGTATATTAAAATGTAAAATAACAATTTAAGTTATCACATACTAACAGAGATCTACTTCCAGTATATTGAAAATAAATTAGTGAGCATACTAAACCTGAAAAGTATACTGTCATATAAGTATTAAGTGTATAATTATATTGATATGTAATTGATATATAAATAACAAAGTTGTAAAATAAAACAATTAACATGTATCACAGTGAATGAATAAAGTTATTTGACTTGTAGATTCCATGAAAGAAAACAATGAATTTCCAAGGCAAACGTAGAAAGGGATAAATCCAGTATACAAGAAATAAGTACATTATAATAAATAACCAATATCAACAATAGGTTTGATTTATTCTCGGACAATAAAGCAAGTTCCATTGCATTTCTTTTAAAACTATACATTATAAACAAAAAAATTTGCACATTGTTGCCAAAGCCGTTTTTCAATGTCTCAAAATGTGCAATACAAAACATTCAAATAAACTTCAGTAAAAACATGGTTCAAGTAAACACACGATCAATTTACCAAAGCGATTTTCATTCCCTTTAGCTTTTAAATTTATTGTAATATTAACAGATATAACAAATTACCCTTCTATAAATGAAGTAAAATTGTCTATCCCTGGCACTGCATTTTAGATGCGTTTTACTTACATGTTGTTACGTTACAAGATTAACAATTTTATCTAACTGGTGCAGTTTGGATGAATAATAAGTAAAAATTGACCCTTCATCTTGCTAATATTTCTACAAGAGGTTAAAATTGATTCAGATTAATGGATCAAACCTCTACATAATTATGTAAATCATGCTTTTCTATAGGAACTACAGTTAGAATTATATGAGAGTTGAAAGATGAACATTAACACTAACACACAATTGTATAACAATGATTTACAGTCTGTATACAGGACGGTTTACTGCAGCACACAAGCCTGACTTTTTTGCCGACCTGACTTGGAGTAATTGCGCTGTAATTTCCGGACCGTGCCCGCCACCTGACTCATGCTGGTAGAGGAGGTGCTAGATGACGGAGACTGGGGGGCGCTGTTGTCCGATTTCTCCTCAGTTTTATCATCTCCTTTTTTCTTGTCAATAGACTGCTTGCCTTTAGGTGTCTGGGATGTTTTACCTAAAATAATAATATTTTTGCATAGAGGACACTTTATATCAAACTACAGTGTATCTATACTTGAATAATTTATAGTTATGATTACACAATACTCATGTGATTAGAGAGAAAGTATTAACAATAACATTAATTCTTATGAAACAATACATGTACCAGGATTACATTTAAGTTTAGCCCTTTACCTTTGTCCTCTGCAGTTTTCTTTTTGCTGGCAGTCGGCTTCCCTTCAGCAATGTCACCATTCTGTTTTGAACGCGCCGTCTCCTTAATTTCCTCCTTTTCTATAACAACAGACACGTTACTTTGTTCCTTGATCATGGATGGTTGTCTTTCAGTGTTAAGACTTGACGTCTCTCTGTCTGGGCGGCCCATCAGAGCTGATGCTATAGGGGAGGTTTTGAGATATTCCCTCATCAGCTCGTCCTCTTTGTTGAGAATGGTCTGTCCCTGACCGTGCACACTGATGGAGCCGACCCCTAACTTAGTAATTCTGTTTCCTTTGGAGTGTTTTTCACACAGCCATGCCACTTTTCCACTGGGTAAATGGCATCTGAGAAAATAAATAAATTAATAAGGGCATCTTTAAAAAAATTGTTTGTTTGCTCTCTCCCCAGTGACTGCCAAAAATCCCTCAACTTGAAACTTTTTTGTGTTCTGGTAAACAGATTTTAAATAATTGGCATTGAAATTTTCTTAATAGAAAAAATGTTGACCTAATATACCACAGAAACAAGAGGCCCACGGGCCTTATAGGTCACCTGGGTATTGTGTAACAACTTTTAAACAATTATATTTGGTTCGTGTTTTAAACCGGAGGCCATGAAATTCACAATTTACAATTTTGAAAGAGGCACCATTACTTATCATAATCATTAACTTAGCATGCTTACTCTATTTACTTAATACCCAGAGATAGATCAGAGTAACAAAGAGAAAATGCACTTCCACTTTATAACCAGTTGTGCACCTCACCCACTGACCCATGGGCCACATATTTCAAAATTTTGCAAATGTAATCATAAAATGGTTGAATATTTTCAAGGAATTAATGTATTTTTTACTATATAATCAATAGGGCCCCACCCTAACACCAACCCTTTATGGACAAATCTGCCACTCTGCTCATCATAACTATGTGCTTAGGAGTTTATTTAATACCCAGGAGCAGAGAGTTTTCAAAGAAATAATGCATTTTCACTATATAAAGGAAAATAGCAACCCTGGGGCCATAAAATTCAAAAATCTGGAAGAGGCACTCTTGCTCATCATAACTATGTGCTTAAATTTATTTAAACCCAAGCAGAGAAGATTACAAAGAAATAATGCATTTTCACTATATAATCTAAGAGCCCCGCCCTCCAGAAACCCTGAAGGGGCCATGAATTTCACAAATCTGGAAGAGGCACTCTTGCTCAATTTTCATTTAATACCCAGGAGCAGAGAAGAAGATTTTCAAAGAAATAATGCATTTTCAGTATATAATCTAGGAGCCCTGCTCTAGCACTATAACCCCTGATGGGGCCATGAATTTCACAATTTTGGTGTGCTCATTACATTCATGCCAACAGTTTGCCTGCTTGATGTCCAGGAGTAAAAAGAAGATTTTTAAAGATTTTATTAATTTTAGTGGTTTTGGCCCCACCCCTCCAAAATTCACAATTTTTGTTCCCTTCACCCATAGATGCTGTACACCAAATTTGGTTGAAATTGGTTTAGTGGTTTTAGAGAAGAAGCTTGTTCAAATGTTAACACACGACACACGAGCCTAGCAATAGGTCACCTGAGTTACTCAGGTGACCTAAAAAACCCTGATTCTTCCTCATAAACCTCAATCAATCACAGCCAATGACTCAGTAATGATTATTTATACTTGCCTGTCAAGCTGCCTGATGAATTCTTCATTTTCAACATGAGATGACACCAATTTATGGACAGCCATGTAAGCCATCAGGAAGTTGGAAGTTGTCTTTCCCTCCTAAAAAGGAAAATAGCAAGATAAAAAGAGCAAAAATTGTCCCTGTAAAATAATCAAAATAATTACGGTACTCATTATCTAACATCCAATAAAATAAAATATAAAATCCAATTTTCAAGTACTGGTAGCATTTACAGTAACAAACAGTAGGAGCTTAATTGCCTATACAGTGTATAAGTCACATTTAGGAGAAAGCTTGTAAAGTTAACTTAATTAAATTGTAAAGATGACCAGTGTATTTGAGTGTACCGGTACCTAATAAAAGATGCCCACACTATTGATAAAAAAACATCACTAAACTTTCCACCAATTTATAGAGTAAACATTATAAAGAATGTACACTAACAGCAAAGTGATTCTTTCCTATAGTTTTTAAAATACACACTCAAACCTTTTTATCCAAAACCCACTTTTTTTTTTTTTTTAATTATGACTGAAAATCAGATGGTGTAAAATATTGAGGCATTTCAAGATTTCAAAGTTGAAGAAATTAAGCAAAATTCAACTGAAATATGAACTTGTATACATAATAACAATTGACATTTACAACAAACTAATAGGGCATAGTTACATCACTGTCTAAATAAGTTTATGTGATAGCTATACAGTAAAACTTGATTATAGTGAAGTCAATGGGACCTATGAAATTACTTCACTTTAATCATAATTCCCTATATCTGTATAAAGAATTCATTAAATTTACAAAGCTGGGGATCAAAGACAACTTTGCTATAGCAGAGAATTCGTAATATCCATGTTCGTACTAAATGAGTTTTACTGTAGTTTAATTAAAAAGTGTTGTTCTGTAATGATGGTAGAATCAAATGTACATATTAAATGTAATTTAAAAAATACTACAGGGCTTAAAACTGCACCTTGTATAAATACCGGGTATTGTTTGCTTTTGTGAAAAAAAAAAAAAACAATTGAAAAAGTTTAAATTGTTCACTGTTTAATATGATTTAGTTAAAGATGTTTTTAACTATTGGCTCTTCATTTTAAAAAAAAAAAAATTGCAAAATATTTCAATCTAATGAAGATAGGTTGTACAATAAAACCTAGATATAATGTCTTTTAAGCAATGCAATATAGCCAAACTTTCCTGAAACAGTGATGAGATTATGAATTCATTCAATGTATTGTGGTGTGTGTGATAAACAATTGTTTTACAATGGGAGTCAAATATAGATAAGCTTGGGATGTATCGAGCTCTACAAATTATAAGGATGTCAAAATCATCTCATTGTCTTCCTTGACTAATTGGAGGCTTCAATCTGGTGATAGTTGATAAATCATAATCTTGCATATATGGACTGTAGCATAACAAAAAGCCACTGAAGACAAATGATATGGGCTGGACCATTCATTGTTGAATTGTTTTATAGCTGACTAAAGGGCAGAAAATGTCTCTCTGACTTTATTTTTGTATCACGTACAGTTTTGATATGATTGTCATAATAAATGTACAAAAAATAAATTGTAAAGGGTTGTAGTGCTTTAACTTTATGTAGGCCTTAATTTTTTTGTTAGAAATGTAATCTGTATTTGTATCCATGCAAACATAAACAAAGACACATATTTTAGTCACATCTTTCAACAGTCATATATTAGTTACATCTTTAAACATCTATGAGTAATTATGAACAATTAATGAAAGACAATGAGGATTATATATTTTTGACTGTAACTAGCAAATAAAAAAATATCTACATGAACTTTGGAGCTGACTATTTTTCAGGTTCTAGAGCATGCATAAATATTATTATTGTAAAAAGTTGGAAAACAAAAAATGTTGACCATTAAAATGGGAGAGAAAAAAAACTGATACACTAATAAACAAGAAAACTGACTTGGTCTAAAACACAGTTAATCGGTCAATGATGTAACAATGTATATAATCACAAAATACAGTATTAAGCATACACTGCCGCTACAAGCCAAAAAGTCCCTAGTTAATTAGTGTTACCTCAACAGCAATTTGTCAGTTTCTTAATATTTACCAGACTTTTCTGAAAGGAAAATTATGCCATTGTTTAACACATTGCACCAAGCAATAGCAACTTTCTAAACATTTTAATATTTTTTTTACTTGCATGTTAATTGTTCAACACTGGAATGACCCAAAGATGCAATACTGGCCTGATAAGAAGTCTTTATAATACCCATGTAACAGAACTTATTTATAGTCCATCTAAGATGTTTTAAACAGACAGACAAACAATGAAGTTCATATCTTCTTTCTTTGGTAATAATCATTTATTCTAAACCATGTGAAAGAAACAAAACCAACAAAACATTTTGTTAGGGGGCAAATTGAAACATTCTTTTAAAACTAATTGTGATTTTTTTTATGGTGAAAGATCATGCTTTGCATCTGGCAGGTGACTCTTAGTGAGAGGAAAACACAAAGATTTACTTAACTTGCTTTGCATTGTCTGAAAATTTGAATTCAGTTAAAGAAGAAAGCCATCAGTGAGATAGTATACCAGATATGGTAGTAATGTGGTCTGAAAGTTTCTTTAGTGAAAACTTTTATTGTCAAACTTATATACTGAATATAGTTTCCTTAAATACTGTTAAAATTTACTTCTATTGTCAAACTTATATAAATGTAAGGCACATAGTGAATATAGGGCCAGAAATTGAGATTCTGAACCTTAAATATAAGGATTTGACATAAAGGTTTGTCAAAGAAGAAATTTTAAACAGCATGCTATCATCACTCATCCTTAAAGTCAGAAACATTGATCCCCCTTCCTTAGTTCCAAAAAATTCTACATATACCATGAAATATTACTAACTTGGTCCAGGAAATTCATGAAACTCTCTCCCAGTTGTCCATTAAGACACTTCAGTTTGACAGAGCTCTGTTTCAGGATGGCGTAGAATCTGGCCAGGAATGGAGCAGCCTCTGTAATGGTGTCTATAATCTCCTCCGCTGTGTTTGTGAACAAACTGAGGGGCTTGGGGACCAAGTGCCAGCCCTGAAAAAAAGAAGAACATAGATATCAGGTACTAACATAATTAACATGCTGCCTGAATCACATAACATGTAGTTATAGACTTATTACACACTTTGACTGAATATATTGACTAGAATTTTGAGTTCTTGATTGCAGAATACAGGCATTTTGTGAGAGAGACAAATTAGAAACTTGCTGCAAATAATTGTCATCTGTACTACTGTAAACCACTTTTTTATTTGTGAGAACTTTATTTTTGCATAATTACACAAGAAGCAAGCTTGCAAAAATTTCATTCTTGCATATAATGGCCAGTATTCCTTTAATAAGATTATGGAATTTTTAAATGTTATTTAGTCTTGCTTATTATTTATAATTATCTATTCATTATCTTATTATCTTGTTATCGTTATTAAATGTAACCAGAGCCTCCTCATGTTCACACAGGAGGCTCCACTGTAATCATTTTTTTTTATTTGTGATAGCTTTATTTTGCGAATTATGCGAGACAGCATATGCTTGTGAAAATTTCATTCTCATACTTGCATTGAATGGTATTCCTTAAGATTATACTGAGCAACTACTACAATTCGTGAAAATTTTGTATCGCTTATAAAAAGTCAGTAACTATCTCATGAAAATAAAGTGTTGCAAAAATTAAATGATCTACAGTATAATAGTATGTACATGTATAATAAGAATTATCATATGTATGCCTACCTCCTCATGCCCACACAGGAGTCGACATGATTTTGACAGCTGAAAAGATAGTAATTGCTGTAATACATGCTTATATATTTATTAAGGGTATTTATTTATGATGCTTATTAACCTTTATCATTATATATATGTATAGTATGCCTACCTTACCCATGACCAGGTCACAAAAAATCTGCAAAATTGAAAAAATCCTAAAATAAAAGCCGCCATTCCCCGCTCTCGATTTAAAAAAAATTTATTATTATTTATCATCAATTTATCATTATTATATGCCTAATGGAAAACATAGTCTAAAAATAGATTAAAATGGAAAACATTTAGCCTAACAATAGATTACAATGGAAAACATTCAGCCTAAAAATAGATTACAACGGAAAACACTTAGTCTAAATATAAATTACAACGGAAAACATTTAGCCTAAAAATAGATTACAATGGAAAACATTTAGATTAAATAAATAAGATTGCAATGGAAAACATTTAGCCTATAGATTACAATAAACATAGATTACAATTAAATAACCAACCTAAACCAGATTAAAATAGAATAACGTTGCCTAAAGGTCTTAAAACGTACAAAAACCATATCCTATAAAGGACACAGTAGTTGACAAAAAACCATATCCTAAAAGCACATTAGGTTAAAACCATAAAGCTATGAGGTCTCATAGATGAAAAAAACAAAACTGATGTAGAAATACTGCTAGGTCCTTGACTTTACCTTGACTCTATCTTTATTGAGATTGCTGGCTCGGGACAACAAGCTCTTGCTGGCAGTTTTGGGTCTCTCTGCATTTTGTGGCGATTCTTGTGCTTTTGGTTTATTGACTGAAAACAAAGTACAGATATAACTTATATTTTTATTCATAAAACAAAAAATCTCCTAATAATTTGCTATATACCTATTTTCATTGTGTTAATTGTAATCTGTATATGTTTCTTTACTTTTATTAATTTTTTTCTTTTCTGTTGTTCTTTATTACAAATATTTTGAAACACACTTAAGAATCTTTTTTATACTGCTAAGCAGAAAAAAAAATCCATTACTGATATTTTCAAATCTGCAACTATTTACCTGATCTGACAAAATCAAAGACCAGTAACCGTGGCATCAGTTGAAGGTCAAGCTGCTTTGTCATAGTGATGACATGTCTCATGAACTTTCTTTGAATCAGTTCATATTCTTCCTACAATTTGATAAATCAACTCTGCTAAAATCTATTGTATAAATCAAGAGTTTTTATCCAAGAAACACCATTAAACAACAAAGGATTTCAAGTTTCATAGACATTCATTGCTCTAAGAATGCTTTTATTTTCAATTAATGATGTAGGAAAAGTGAATTACCAATCAAAGCAGCTGTTATGATTCTCACCTGATAAGAGTGCCTCTCATTGGTTACTTTCTTTTCATTTGATTCCTGCTTCTTCTTCTTTTTGGCTTCCTTCTTTTTCTTCTCCTCTGCTAGAGCTTCGTCTGTTGCGGTGGGCAGAGAATCCACGACATATTTGTAGAGAACTTCGAATCCCTCTGGGTTCTCCTTCTGCATGTAGACTTTACTGGCTCCTTTATCTGATCTCCTCATCAGCAGGCTTACCTGTACAGGTACACAGTTTTAAAATTGAAAATTTCATTGAACTGTTCATTGTTTGGTCAACACTCTACATATACATGCAAATCAACAGATGTTAGAAATATTCACATTCACCTATAAGACAGTTACTGTAAACCAACTTTTATTCGCAACGACTTTATTTCGTGATTAACCAGGGGTAAACTAGTTAACGACGACTAATTTTCGCGATCAAGCTTTTTTCGATCGGTTTATTGAATTGTACTTTCGCTACAAGAAATATTGGCGATGACGGGCTGTTGCAAACTTCTTTTCCACATAAAAGTTGGTTTACATATAAAAAAGAAGTAAAATCATAAACATTCCTAGCAACTTTTAATCTAATTACAGAAATATCTAAATTATATTTACTGTAAATCACTTTTTATTCATGAGGACTTTATTTTCGCGTAATTACGCGAGACAGCGTGCTCGCAAAAATGTAATTCTCACGTATAATAGTACAGTAAAACTCGGTTATAGCGAAGTCCTGGGGACATGTGAATTTAATTCGCTATATCCATAATTCTTTATATTCGTATAACAAATTCGTATAACCATATATAGCAAATTCGCAATATGCATGTTTTCCTTCAAGTGTTACTACCAAATATGTCAGGTAAGCAAATACTACAAAACATACCTTCATTAACTAGAAATATATATGCCATGAATAGAAATTAAATTTTGAGATTTTTGAAAGTTCGTTATAAAAGATGTAAATTTCAATGTATTTAACCTCAACGGGACTGAAAAACAGTTCGCTTATCCGTAATTCGTTATATATCCGAGTTCGTTATAACCATGAAATTTTGCAAAGATTTGTTAAGAATTTTGCCGGGGACTCAGAAAAACTTCGCTATATCCGTGAATTCGCTATATCCGTGTTCTTACTAAACAAGTTTTACTGTATTCCATAAGATTATATAAAGCAATAACCACAATTCGTGAAAATTTTGTCTCCCTAATCAAGAGCAATGACTATCTCGCGAAAATAAGTTGTCGCGAAAATTAAGTGATCTACAGTATCCATGAATGGAAAATACATGCATGTAGAAGTTGCAAGCACTTTATACATCTGTACTGATAGTTAACCCTACTAGGGTAATTTGTTTTTACCTCTATAGTCTATATTTGTTTTACCTCAGATCTTTTCCATTTGTCACCCGTCCCCACCACTGCCACAATCAGAGGGAGGTTCATGTTACAGACAGCAAATCTCAGCTCCATCATACAGGCATCTGATTCTACATACTGTTTAAAAATCACATTAAAACAAATCTCAGCTCAATCATACACACATCCAACTCAACATACTGTATTAAGAGTGTATCATTAGGGAACTGTTACATTAGGGGGGTAAACATATATTGAGTAAATTAAAAGTCTCAGTCCATTCCTCTGTACATAGTTAAAAACAAACCTCATCTGACACACAAGCCACAATGACTTTACAATTCTGTAGACCAATAGCAATCTCTTGATAAAGACCATACTGAAACATAGAGGGATAAATATAAGCTAGACTGGGTTTAAAAAGGACATATAGGTACATGAATTGGCATTTCAAACTTATCTGAATGATAAAATTGCAGAGACAAAATTTCATTGTTAATTATTAAAACTTCATTTATTTTGTAATTTTCAGCTGGAAGTCAATTTTATGTCTCTTAAATCCAAGATGGAGCAAATGGTATCTGAACCTTTAATGTTTGACACCTACCTTCCCCATCTGTTCTATATCTAGCCAGCAGGAGAGTCCCTTCTTCTCCAGGAATTCCTTGATTTTGCGGGGATCCCCGTACCCCAGGGCTCCTTGTCTGGCCTGGGTTCCCTGATTCACGGCATCCTGGGAATTCTGCCAGCAGTAGCTGATAAAAACATCAGGGTTATCCGTCTTCGACTGAAACAGAGATCAAATGTAATCCAGAATAACAAAGTACTCATCTGAATCAGAGATTAAATGTAATCTAGAATAACAAACTACAGAGTGTCAATTCTGAAAGAAGTTTGTACAAATTATATTCTTAATTCTCTATAATTTTACAAGTTACTTCATCAGATTTGAGGAAAGGCCACATTTTCTAAGAAAACCATGGCATGTTTTTTTTCTTTTTTAAATCCAAATATTTACACACCATTTCCAGCCCTGCCATATGATCTTCCACTATGTCTTTTAGATCATTAATTTTAGCTGTGTATCTATCAGGGGTCTTGATCATGCACATTTTCTGTGGAGAAAAAAATCATAATAAATCTACTAAGATAGTGCACATGAAGACTAAATATTTTCAATAACAGTGATTTGAATGAAATTTTAATTTCAGTGTTAGTTTAACAGATACGGACAAATGTGCTTATTTAGTAGCAAATTCAAAGTTTTAATTTTAAGTTTAGACATAAATGTTAGTATTCCTTTATAGATTTACCAAGTTGATGTGTCTTTTTTGTCCAATTTTGCCCTGCAAGCTATGTGTTTATTTACCAGTTCTTTTGAAAAATATTAAGGTGGCATTTTATATGAAAATTTTAAACAGATGTTCATGGAATAACCAGCACAATTAATGTTTTCTATCTGATCATTGATTGTAAACATGTATTCGTGCATTCCTGTTTTGGTGAAAATCACATAAAGAGTGCTGTATTTTTTCTACGTATGAATTCCACTAGCACTACAAGTTTGATGAGGAAGCCCAAAAGTCTAATGAAAAGTCTAAAAGATCATGACTTCAGAATCAGAAATCTTACTGGTTGTCCAATCTTCATGCCCATTTCAGTGTTTTTCCATTCCAGACTGTCTCTGATGACTGCTATTGCAGTCTTCTTAAAGAGCTGTTCCTTACAGTATAGGAACATGTCCCGACACTTCTCATCTCGCTCAAACTGATCCGAGACACAACACACCACAACCTGTGTTGAAAAAGTATAACTTTCTTGATGATACACTATCAAAGACTTTATATAGGTACATATAGCTACAGAATTCACAAGTTAATTTTCCAAGTTTCATAATTAATTGTTCAAATTGATGTTACTTTTTCCAATTAATGCTGGACATGAGTACAACAATACTAAGAGAGAGTATTGATCCTACCTTGCAGTTTTTCACAGCTAGAGTCAGCTCACTAAGGTCAGCTGTATTAATGTCATCATGCATGAATCTGTAATATCAAAGAAATTAAAAATAAAGTGGATAATCTCTAAGCATAGCAGCATAACAAGGGAATAAAATAAAGAAGGTAAGTAAAATGCATGTGTGTGAAGAAAAATAAACCTTGAAATCTAGAAATTTCATGATAAGAAACTGCAAGAAAGATCTCTCAAATTAATAATAAATATTGTCTTTTCTTAATTAGTTAGTTTGTACAGGAAAATAATTCTTACACAGAAAATCCCCAATGGGAGAGGTCCTCCTTGATTTTAAATGGGTGGACCTCTTTTTTGACATCACTGGGAATGTCTGCGGAGCAGTAGAGGAGGACAACATCATACTGCATGGCGTTGTTAATAGACTGTAGAGCACTGATGCTGTGCTGGAGGTGGATGTCAAAATCAGAGTCCTTATCTTCTGGCATCATTTCTGGTCAAAGAAAATGTTAAAAACATCATTTTTTTTAACCCTTTGTGTGCTGACTTGTTTTACGTGCGCTGTAACCTCAGGACTGAGTTGTTTTGTAATATCAACAAAATTATCACAATGGTGTACTAAAATGCAAATATCTAAAATTGTTGACAACCAATTTGCTTGAAATTTGGCAAATATATAGCAAATGTTGTGTTTTTAAATCTGTACTATTTTTTTTTAAAAAATCTAATATTTTATGTTGCCATGGAAACCAAATTTTCAAAAAATTTATTTTAAAATGACTTTTTATCATTTTAACTATATTTTTCAGAGAAAATATTGCACTTTGATGAAAAAAAATAAATCAATCACTTTAAAAATTCAATTTTAGTTTAATATTATGCAAAAAAAATTAATTTAAACAATAACTCAATGATGAAGTCAAAGTTATATATACTGTTATGTTGTGAAAAGTCACTGTATAATTATCTGAGTAAGGGATATATTCATGTAGGTTTAAGTGAATTCTGATTCAAGTTCATGGATTTTTTTCAGATTTTAACTAAAAAGATTATAAATTGAAGATTCAATTAGCCTGTAAATATAAAACCAGTGATTATTTTAAGAAATATCAACAATCATATAAGAAAGTATGATCCTTAAAGAATATGCAGGTTTTGAGGTTGGGAAATCTTGGAGCAAAGTGGCACAACAATGAACTAATTGCTGTTACTAGTATTCATTTAGTCAAATTAAAGCAGTCAATATGTTAAATAAAATAAAATAACATTTACACTAAGTTATAGAGGTCTTATTTTCTAATGACTTGTATCTAACAGCCCTAAATATACTCTAGTAATTCTCAAATCTTTTTTTTTTTTATTTTGCTTTTATTGAAGAAAATGCATTTCTCCGTGTTATTTGTAAAGTTTACATATTCATCAACTTTCCTCACTCTGCAAGAAATGTGGCATTTATTTTAGAAGTTTTATTCCTGGCTGTCAACAATAATTGCCAGCAGGAAAACTAGTACTTTAAATTTTAGAAATTTAAGCACCTTTAACAGTCATTTATAATGTTTTCAAAAATGACTTCATTCAATGTGCTTACTGGTGAATAACAGTTTTGATTTTTTTCAATTGATTTTAGTTAATGATGGTTGACAGATGTGTACCATAATATCAATCAATATATTAAGAAATACTTTTAAGTTTATGCAAGTTTAATGGTATGGGTCATGGATATAGGCCAAGTAAACTCAGTCAGTAGAGCATCTGACCGGTGATGCAGGGGCCCCTTCTTAGATTCACGGTCCAGCCGTGCATTTTCTCCTTCCTTGTTACATATTTGATGCTATTGACCCCTCTGGATTTGCAAGTGAAAGTCCTGTCAGGGGCTAATAAGAATTTGGGTTGTGTCTGCAAGGATAAAGATAACTTTAAGGAGTGATATGTAATGGTTATGTAATGGTAATGGGTATCAACCTAGGTAGCTCATTCGGTAGCTAGAGCACCTGACTAGTGAAGCAGGGTTCCTGAGTTCAATTCCTGGTCCAACCATAGTTACCATACATTTTCTGCTTTCCTATTACACAAGTTTTAAATGTGCCTGAATTTTTACTTCAACAAAAAATATTATTCCTAATACTGTATACACGGAAATTTTCGCCCGTGTTTTATTTTTGCCCCTTTCACCCTCTCCTTGATTGGGCAAATTAAAATTACACCTCATAATTTCCTTAACAGAACTATGACTGGGTGAATTTAAAACAGGGCAAAATTGTTCACAAGTTCAAAAGGCGAAAATAACATGGGGCAAAAATAACCCTGTAAACAGTAATGAAATTTATATTTTATTTCCACTATAAGATTTCTTTGTATTCTTAGTAACTATTCATATTTTCATATTTAAAAATAAACATATCTTTGGAGACCAAAATGTAATCTTTGTTGATAAGTAATTGTACAGGAATTTGCATTTTTGAAAAAAAAAATTTTGACCATCATGAAAAAAAATTCTCACAACAAATCTTAGCCTTTTTCTGTATTCATTTACTGTTACATATCTAGAAGGGATGGAATGTAGAAGCTTCTTGGGCCTTATAAATTTGTAAACTACAGGACATATTACATATCAATAGGTGAAAACTTGTAAAGTGTGTACTTATGAGTTTGAGAAGTACAATTCCTACAGTAAAACTCAGTTATAATGAAGTCACTGGGACTTATGAAATTACTTCACTATATCTGTAATTCGTTCAGTGGCGGATTTAAGGGGGGGCGCACCCGGCGCGCGCCCCCCTTAAATTGTCAAGTTTTTTTTTTTCGTCTAGAAAATGTCAATAAGTCTACTTGGTAGACCCCATTTTTATCCTACAAAATCTCTAGAACCAGGAGCTTCCGGGGGCTTCGCCCCCTGGGCCCCCACCAGGGCTTTGCCCAGGACCCACTGGGGGCCTCAAGGCGGCCCCCAGACCCCTTGCCTATTTTTGGCACCCCCTCTAACTTCAATTCCTGGGTCAGTGCCTGTTTGTTATAACTGTATAAGAAATCAATTAAATTTATTTAGCTGGGTATCCAAATTGACTTCGCTATATCTGTAAATTTGCAATATTTGTGTTCGTACTAAATGAGTTTTGCTGTATTACCCAGTCTTTATTGTTATTTATTGAACAGATGTACATGCAAGTCCATACGATTTACACATTACTCATTCTAAAGACTCTGATCTCCTTCTTATGTCTACAAAAATGACAATTCATCTTAATTTTAAACTGTAGAGATACATTTTATTTAACCAGTGAATTTTATAATTTTGTGTGTGCATGTATAGGTTGGGGCAGTCTCACTGTTTTTGGTTTTTAATAAAATAAAAATAAAAAGTGGAGGAAATGTGCAATTCAATCCACATGCTTTATTCTGGCAAAAGTCTATTTTAAAGAAAAAGAAAATTACTCCCTGATACATGTTCTTAAACTTGGTTTAAAAAAAATTCTGATACATGTAGTACCAATTATTTTCACTTACCAATTAGGTCCCATGCAAACTAGAGTATGTACCGTAAATGCCTTGAAGAAATCTAACTCTAAGATACCGAAGATCCCGGAACATATTTTTGTTTTGAAATTATTGAGAGTCTATATAATCCTCATCAAGGAAATAAAAATGGTATTTTATTATTTACTGAAATAAAACAAATACCACAGTTTACACAAATGACAGTCATTTCAGGGAAAATCAGCACTTCAAAATTTTTTCATCACTTTTTACCATTTTTATGTATATGCACATGATCAAATGCATCAATGCATCTTTTCTGATAACTATAGCTTACATTTGAAGACACTATATAGAAAAAATCAAGTTTATTTTTAATTTTTAATTGTGCTAAAAAGTTTACAATTTATCATATACTGTTATAAAAAAATATTTGAAAGTTTTCCCAAATAGATGGAACATTAAGCAGCTTTAAACCAGAATTTTTAGGTGTAATTAGGGCCACTTAATTGACTCAATGATTGTCAATTATAAAATTCATATTGTGTATATTTCGAATACGTGTATCATGAATGAATTTTGCTTGATCACAAAAATATGTTGATGGATATATATTCTCTATATATCTCTTTTTCACTCACTTATTAATGCAATAACTCATTGGAAAATTTTCTACAATGTTCAAGGTCCTCCACATTTATTACTTTTATTAGATGGAACCTTTTTTATCTTTCAACATCTTTGAAATGGGTCTTTAGATTTAAAAAAAATTGTTTACTTATTTATTTGTTTATTTATTGTTAAAAAAACAAATGCTTTTAATTAACAAGATGCTTCAAATTAATTTTTGTTAACCGTTATTTTAAAGCAAAGCTTGATTTACGTATGTAAACAACGTGCCAGAAAAACGTCTGTGACTTGCCAGGTTCAATCTCGCGCATTATTGTTTTCATTTAGACGATGTAATGTATGTCTACTTACAAAACACCAAATAAACAAATAATAACTACCGTATGTCCAAAATATAAAACTTTACCGACCAGATATAAGCTCTCGATATGCTTCAGACTGAAGTTCAGTAGCATGTGCATCCTACTTTCGTTTTAACAAGAAGAACTTCACAAGGTTAAGGTCAAATCAAGTTAACCAGAGGTTTTCTGCTAAAATATCGAAAATTTCTGAGTAATTTTAAGTCTACTAACACAAATTTATTAGAATTATTGATATTTAACTATTTTTTGGATTTATTTCTTTATTTTCCTTTATATTTGAGCAAGTTAGTAGATATTTATTACATGCGCGTTTTTTCCCTGTTTCCAAAAATAGCGGACTGACTTTCATCGTAACAAACGCCAAACACCTTCACTTTAAATCACAATTTCACAAACAATTCGCATATTTTCACATCTTAATTACCTATTTTTCAATGTGTTGTAGTTGTATAATACATTTTGATAGATTCTGAATAATTCACAGCTCATTTATACGTTTTATACGACGTTTTAAGTGACGAAGCGCTAATTTCAGACTCAGACCCAACATATTGGGTTCCCGCACGCAAGCGTTTGTGACGTCAGACCCAATATATTGGGTTCCCGCACACAAAGGGTTAAAATGAGAATGCTATAAATTGAAAACCTGAATTATCTGCTGTGACCTTGACTACAGATGTGATCTTGAACTCTCTATGTACTGGTGTACAGTGCATTTACCAAAATTAATATTTGACAGAATTTTACAAGATATAAGGGTGTAAAGTTTAAACTGTGATTATACTCAGAAAGATATCATTTTTATCTATACTCACCGTCAATAGAAACTCAACACCTTAATTTTAGGGTGAAAATTTTATACAGGTTATCACTATGTACCAAAAACGTTAGGACATCTTTTACTTTGCCAAATCAGTTATTTAACGGTTGAATGAATTTCTTTCCATTACCGGAAGTTGTTTTTTAGCCCTCTTAACAGAATTCGAAATTTTTCATTTTATATAAAATTTTAACAATATTTTGAGTTTCTAAGGTTTTGAAACTGTTAATCATAAGTATTGTACTAAAAGGCCGGGAAAAAATCCTTCTTTCTTTACCGGATGTGATGCTTATATTTCCTCAAAATGACTGATTTTTATTGCTAATGCTGGAAATTCTCAAAATAGAGAAAAAAAAGAGCTGCAGATGCAAATGTACACTATAAAACGACTCATCAGGCTCATGTGTTTCTATAGCATAAATGACAGTTTCTTGACCGGAAGTCCAAAAGTTGCTACACTACGCCAGGTTAGAGAAAATTCGACCGCAATATCTGAAAAACTTTTATTTATAAATGCCCAAGAACATTAATTTTGCTCAGATTAAGACATTAATAAACTTAATGCATGGTAGAAATCGGGCTGCATTTGTTGTATATGGCGACTAGCACATTTTCATTAAATGGTCAGAAAGGGGGATGTTTTAAGATTTACCGGGTATTTGTTTCTTTCTAAGGTCTAAAAATAACATGTTATGTTTAAATGGAGCATTAATTTGTTGTAAATTTACTTTTTACATAAATATATTCATTTTTAATGTTATCATTAAACTTTATAAGGTAATTTATAACTCTTAAAACATCCCCCCTTCTTGCTATCAGTCATTTTGAGGAAATATAGGCATCACATCCGGTAAAGAAAGAAGGATTTTTTCCCGGCCTTTTAGTACAATACATATGATTAACAGTTTTAAAACCTTGGAAACCCAAAATATTGTTAAGATTTTATTTAAAATGGAAAATTTTGAATTCTGTTAAGAGGGCTAAAAAGCAACTTCCGGTAATGGAAAGAAATACATTCAACCGCTAAATAACTGATTTGGCAAAGTAAAAGATGTCCTAACTTTTTGGTACATAGTTATAACCTATTTTTAATTTTCACCCTAAAATTAAGGTGTTGCGTTTCTATTGACGGTGAGTATATATGCCCATATAACTTTAAACAAGAAATTGAAAATTTTACTTGGATTTAAATGATTGAAAATTTCTGTTTCCAGTAAAATATTCATATCTTTTATGTTGTTGTTAAGATGTTTGATTACTGATGCCCTCACCTAACAACTGGCCCATGGAGACAGTGTGGAAGTATTTAGTGCACTGAAGGAACGGGGCTTTGTGATCTTTAGCTCTGCGTATCAGTTCTGCTTTAAACAAACATGGATCCTTTGTTCCCTGTTAAAAAACATATAACAATGTTAACAAATCATAATATCAGACATATAACAGAGACCTTAACACTTTGTAAATTGTTCTCATCAGATATTGGTCAATAAAAGAGGAGTAATGATTAAGTTAATGATTAACTAACAGGACTGGTCAAATAAACTGCCATTTTACCTCTTTGCTGATACAGTCGGGGCACGGGACAAAGTAATCGTATATCACACCGTGGAAGGACTCCAATATCAAACTCTCAAACACCTCATGCACTAGGAGGAGAATGTTTTCTGGCCGTGGACCTTGAACCAACACCATTAATTCTGAATCACTGCAAAAGGAAACAAGACATGTACTTGTAACTTTCTAAGACTATTCCCCCACATCTGATTTCCATTTCTTTTAATAATAAGAAAATGAGCACCAGGGAATTTCAAAATTAAGAAGTGGATTTCACCTACTTATCAAATAAAATAACATACAAAAATCAGCTATCAATTTGGGTTATGGAATTATCATAGCTGTGCCTGGAAAATATAAACCTTTTATAGGGAACTCAGTACTTACTTTTCCTGTTTGATCAAGGCCAGGTGATTATTTTTCTTCAGGAAGGAGCCATTCTTCCAGATGATCTTCCCATCAGAGAAGTTAAATAATCTGACCTGTTATACATAGTCATAATTATTAAATAAAGACTCCCAGGATAAAAACAGCTTTATGATAAATTAAGGCTGCTTCTTTATTTAAATGAAATTAACTAAGTGAAGATGACGCTTGACCTGAGCTCTGTTGAACAGACCAGCTGGCAGGTAAGCAAACTTGTACAGCATCTTGTTTTCCCTGATTCCATGTTCTACATCTGATTCAGGCCACGTCAGCTGTAACACAGAAACAGAATGTATTATCAATGGTGCTCATGCAGTCAATAAAATCAGGACAAGGGCTCCATGAGCCACAATCCTCACTAAGAATTTTGTTTTAAAATGTACCCCTATTGGGAATCTTGCCCAAGAGGCCAAGAAGAGATTGAATCAAGTTCAAAGAGAAAATCAATTTGTGGGTCTCTTAGTACCAAAAAACAACAAAAGTAACCCCCTCCCATTAGTGATATCTCAGCATACAGGGAAATAGTAACATGTAATGACAAACCTCTGGTGGGGGCTCCAGGGGAAGGAGACATGGTACAATGTTAATGGGTTTGCCAGGCAGGGGGAAGGTCAAGTCAAACTCCTCTGTCAAACTCAACAGCCAGTTGTGTAGGCTCTCATCATAGCTACTCCACACCTCCTTAATGTGATCGTGCAAAAATCGCCCATCGTGTTTCTAATATCAAAAAGAAATTCAAATCTTAGTTTTTTTCAAATCTGATGAAGAATTCTATACAGTGTGTAGATATTCTGTAAGTTTTACCTGTATGGGGGATTTTTTGACTGACACAACACATGCCATCACGTTCACTATCCACTGTGGGTTAATTACTACTTTGTCTCGCAGGAAGTCATTGTCAAAGTACTGCACTGTACCCAGGTCATCAAGGAATTTTATTGCCTGCTTCACCTGATATAAATAAACTTTAACACTCAACCACTTTCTTCTAACGTTGTATGTACTAATTTTATATCATTTTGGTGAGACAAGAAATCTTCATCCTGATACACATTTATATATACATGTATAGAAAGCATGTTAAAATCAATCCACTGTTGTTGAATTACAATTTTGTTATACAGGAAATCATTTGTAAAAGAACTGTGATGTATCCAGAAAAAAAACCAGTTCAGTATTTAAGTAAGCTGTGCGTCCTTTGTTCCAAGTGGAAACTTGTTTTAATCTTCAGTTTTTGTGAGCAAAGAAGAGAAAATGATTCTTACATCTTTTTCATCAAATATTCCATGTTCAATTGCAAAGTCTTCAATGACACTGTAATCCAAAATGCTGTGTTTTGCTCTTTCCCTGCAACACATCATATTACATATTTATCACAACGGGATATTCAGTATTTAAATAATTTGATTTGATTTTCCCATTTAATAATATGACAAAATTATCCAAGACTTAGTATTTAAAAATTCTTGTATCTCATACATGTAGTAAAATCTAAAAACATAGGGAGACTTTGGCATATTTTCCATTCCTAAAGCTTAGTATACATGTATATGACAATGTCACCTGATATCTGAATAAAATCAAACTAACCCCAGAATCTTTTTCTCCAGATTCAGCCAGACCTGTGGGATTTTTTCTCCCATGTAGGACTGACTCAATGTTACAGAAAGCAGTTCCTTCTGAAGCTCGGGGATTTTCTGTAAATAAGAACTTCAAGGTTAATGTCATACAGTCTTAAACGCAGACAACATAATGGATCTTACAAATTAATCATGTGATTTCTACAACTGTACAGCATTGCCAGACTTTATACAGAAAACATGACACTACTGTAGAATCTGTACAGTGACTTACATCTCCAGTGAGAGAGCTGACATAATGGAAACTCTGGATCTGTGGGTATCTGGCCTTCAGATCCTTTTCTGGAATCTCCTGTTTAGGAACCTACAAAACCACACAAAAATATTACATTTTTTACAACAAGTATTGTAATGTGTTATTATTCTTCATAGTTAAGTCTTTTGTATTAATTTGCCACACTCTCTTTCAATTTAGATGTCATAATGTTTTGTTAATGGGTAATCAAAAATCGATATTAACATCTTCTCTTGAAAACCAATTCACATACTTTTAACGTAACTTTGAAATAACATTTTATTTAAAATCAGTCTCACCAAACCAGCTTATTCAACTGTTTGCCATGCTCGACTATAGTTGTTTATGGCATATTATATTGTAAACAGAGGCAGCCAGATCCCACATACCTGATCCGACTGGGTTCCAATCACCAGAATGGGAGTGTCCGGTGCATGACAGGCTATTGAGCTCAACCAGAAATCCAAACCGGCATGCTCAAACCCCATCCTCATATTCCACAACAGCATGTACACAGCTCTCTTGGACATGAAAAACTGAAGAAAAAAAATAATTCAAAATTCTGACTGGGTATTTATTCTGTGCTTTCTGTGTTTACCAAACTTGTACACATTTTAAAGAATTCATCTATCTTTCATTGCCTGTAAAAAAAAAAAGAAGAAAGAAATGCATACCTGATGTGTATTATAATAAACAGTCTGTCCAGCAAAGTCCCATGCAGAGAAAGTAATATCGAGCCCCGACTCGGATTTAACTGTCCATGTCTTGATGTCGATACCATCAGTTAGCTGAGCATTCTGGGTACCAACTGTCTTCTTTGATGAGCTCATCAAGGCTTGCAATAAACTGACAGAAGAAAAAAATTATAAATTATTGCCCATTTAATTACTAGTATGTCTTTTAAACAAATCAGTTTTTCTTTTAAACAGTTAAATATATTAGCTGCTGAAAGCATTATCCGAGCTCCTTCACATTTAAAATTTTCAAAAATTTGCCAAATTTAGATTGAAATTAATGTACTTAATAAAAATGAATAAGGTCAATACATGTGGCAATTACCCGGATATATAAAAAAGATTGATCTCAAACATACCTAGTTTTGCCTGCCTCACCAAGTCCTACAAACATCAGCTTTGTTCTGCGACACTCTGTAAAGCCTCCATGGAGTCGCTTTAAATAGGCCTTCACCGATTCAAATCCTCGACCTACGACCTCTAGAGGCGGAGTCCTTAATGATGGACAGCTGTGTAGATTCAATCCTGAAGGGAGACAGGTCATATTTTAGGTATTCTTCTTTACATTCATTGTTTCATTAGTATATTGTACACATTGTATAAATCAAAACTAATTTTTTTCAAAAGTCAAAGTTTCTACATCTACAGACCTAAATGCTGAGTGTACATATATATTAATTAATCTCCTACAGACTTTACAGAAAGACAGGGTGTTTCAAGTGTAACCCAAACAATTTTGATTTTATTCATTATACTCACTCTTGATGTTGGGTAGGAGCCCGATGGCTGAAGCAATGCTCTGTAGTAGCAGACAGTGAGTAAGACTGAGAACTCGGAGATTTGTCAGGTTAGCGATGTCCGCTGGAATCATCTGAATGCCCTGGTTGTTCAGGTACAATTCCTGTAAGTTCTTCATCTGGAATATCACTGGCGGTACTCCGCCACTTTTTAAATTGGTTCCTGTTATAAAAGTGAAACAGAATCAAGACCTGTTGTTCATATTTACTGAAAATTTCTCCATTAATGGCAATGTTTTTATAAAGTAAAAATTGATTCCTACCCTCCCAAATCAAGATTTTTAACCATAAAAAGTTCACAAGTATGTGTACATGCATGCTTCAAAGTCTCCAAACAAATTTCAAATTCAAGGATTAAAAATTTGGCAAGAGATGATTTAAAACCATGTACTCTATTTTTGTCACCCAGAAACATGTGTTTCTTTTGTTTGTTTTTGTTTTTAAAGAAAAGAGTTACATTCAAAATAACATGTACAGTGGGCCCTCATTTATCCAGACGCTTTGGTTCCCAGTTAATTTGTCCAGATATGTGAAGCATCCGGATATCTGAATCACCAGTTAAACAAGACAAAATAACATTTGAAAATTTCGTTCCGATGAAAAATCGTCCAGATACTGAAGCATCCGGATATCTGGCATCCGGATATCTGAAGGTCCACTGTATATTTGTGTTAAAAGGGCTGCATGCAATATCAAAAGAAATTTTGGCTGCAACATGTTAATATTAGCTATAATGGAATGGAATAACTAAAACTGTGATGAAGAAAATAATGTTTACAGTGCTGTGACCATAGCTTAAAAGATGGTGAGGGTATAGAACTACTTGTACTGCTAAATGTATATGTACTAACTACATGTAATGTAACAAATTTAATCATACTATTCAATGCATACCACATATAAAGCAAGTGTAGCAACAGTGAAGAACTGTACTTAGTAAAGTTTTCATAACTATAAAGTGATGTTTTTGTACACTGTAGATTCCTTTTTTGTGAGTACCTATAATAATTTATTATCATGAAATGGTTCTTTTAAGTCTAATCACAAGAACAGTAATCCATAAGTGGACAATTGATCAAGAGATTGATTTCAGCATGGCAATAGAAATAAAAGAAAGCAATTTCATTTCACCAGTAGTGCTTCTCGCAAAATTATGTGATATTTAATTCCTCACATATTTTTTAGGAATCTACAGTAATTGTCTACCAGGTCCAGAAGACGACTCTATTAACCCTCAAGAGAAAAAAGGAAAAAGACAGAGATCAATGAGGGGGATAAAGATTTCAAATAAGTGTGTGATTTCTTTTAAATCACACTGACAATGTCAAGATCATCAAATCTCTTTTGACAAGCATGATAAATCAGTCAAATGAGATTTTCTTTCTCTAAAATGATTTCTAAATAGATCCATGGCCCAGGTACCCCTGTTTTAAGAATTTGCTTAGTGATATTTCAAAACAAAAGAAATATCTCTTAAAATGAATTGTGTGTTTAAGTAAGATAATTTTTATGGAAAAGAGATACATGTACCAAAATGATGCCTCTCTGCTCTCTATTTTTTTAACATTAGATATCTCTCACTGTTATAGTAAATCAATTTTTATTCACAAGTCAGAATTTCAGTTTAAATTTGCCCTTATCATGAGGCCACCTGCACATTTAAGTTTTATAATAATAGAATATAGGACAAACTTTTGCCTACTAGTACCACAAATAACTTTTACTTCTAAATCCAAATACATGTACAAGATTTATCACTTTCCCTCCATTTAATCTCTGTCTTTACAATGCATTATAAGCTAAGACTCTCAGCTCATCAAATCTCATGCAGTAAGACTAAAACTAATTATAAAGATGATAGACATCCTTTAATATAAAGACTAAGATAAGTATTTCTACTGTAAACATACTTTTCTCCATGGGTTGCAGATTATCACAGGATTTTTATAACATGTTAATTCATTTCATAAAAAAAAACCGATGACAATATCTCCAGGAAAAATTGTGACTAGGAACGTGATGTAAATTAATTCCATATTGAAAAAAGTATGTCTGCAGTACACATAAACCTATTTGACATCAGCAATTAATTGAGGAAATTTACTTACCCTCATCTCGATCTTATAGTGATAAAAAAAAAATAAGAATGATGTCTTAAATATATTGAGACAAAGCAGTAATTTCTCAACAGATGAAATCAATCATTTAAATTATTCAATCAGATTTGTGAAGTTGTGTCAGTTTTATTCAATACAGCTTATAAGTCAACTCAGGTTTAGTGCACTATATTTCCTGAACAGCATGAAGTTTAATGTTAATTTATACAAAGTGTAAACTTAATTACCACAAACCGTAGACTTAATTACCACAAACCATAAACTTAATTACCACAAAGTGGAAACTTACCAACAACTCCAAATCTAGGAATGCTGAAGAAGAGTTTTAAATTCAATTGGGCCAGTTCTTTCAATTCTAATGCACTGTTCTTATTTTGGTCAAACTCTTCAAACATCTTGATCACAGCCTAATGAAAGAAAAGAATTCTATTTTTAGGCATCCAAAAAATATAGGGCAAAAATATTCATCAGAGCATGTACTGTCAGCTGCTAGCTAAGGATAATGCATGTACTTCTTTTGCCAGCTTAAATTGTATGGAGATAGCAATGGGTCCATTTGTAAGAGTGTATGCTTGGATTAGATTTTTGGTGATTCTAAGAGACGATAAATATCACCAGCTATAGATGATGTGCCTCTAGTCCTTCCTTACAGACCTGACCAACTGGGATCATGTTTCATTGGGCATAATATAGAACAATCTTGAAAAACTTTGAGGTATCCACAAGTTTGAGATTTCAAAGTTGGAATTTAAAAGTCATAACAAGGTTGAAATGGAAACTCCTGTACAGATGTCAATGGTTTTCACCATATCACAACTGACTAAAAAAAAAAGAACTGACTCACTTGTTTGGACATGAAGTTTGTAATCATGGGGTTTTGTTCATGCCAGCTGAGGTACTGCTCCTTTGTGATGCTCTCCTTCGTTCCCTCAAATGTAATCAGTGGAATTCCTGGGAATGCAAAAGTATAATTATTATTGGGATCTGATTAATAAAAGGACAGCTGAAAAGGAGGCTATACAGGATTTAGAAGACAAAATACTAGACTTCTGATGTCTTGGATGCAAATTATTGTTCTTCCTCATAAAACACTTTTAATAAATATCTCACAAGAGTAAAGTGTGATAATCAATAGACATATTTAAATTCCAATTGCATTTGCAGCACAGTTATACCTTTCACAGACAGAATCCTGAGCTTTGACAGCTGCTCCAGTTCTTTGGGTAGAGTGATTATAGGGTTGTAGTCAAGGTATAATTCTTCAAGCTCTGTCAAAATATTCAGCTGTTTTGGGACAGATCTAAACTGAAGGCCCTGGAGGACCAACTTTTTTAGCTTGCTGCTGTGTGGCAGGTTCACATCCATACTCTTCATAGGCAGATTAATCACAGTCATGCTCTTCATCTCGGGAATCTCCAGAATGTCTTTTGGTAACACTGGAATGTTCACATTCTGCAGTTTAACCGCTTCAAGTTCCGCTAGCTTAGAAGCTCCAACTGGGCAGCTAGAATCCTTCTCCAATGTCCCCGATTCCAGTGAAAAATACTGCAGATTTGGAAATTTGGAGAAGAAATCGTTAGGAATGTCAGGCAGGTCTGGAACATCCCATTCAAAAGCATTCACAAACTCATTGTATGGTTCAAAGAACTTATACTTAATGCCAATATCTTCTGTGACTAAGCCTTCATTTTTGACAATGGAGACCATGTGGGCTTTACAAGTTCTCTGACGACCCTGTCGCATGATTTTGTGGCTTTCTTCCATAGTTTCTTCTTTGTAGACTATTGGTCCAACGTCCTCATTTTTTATCAAATCCTTGACCTTATTAGAACCAAAAGCAGGATTCTCTTGATTTGGCAATCCACCGTGTTGTGCAGCATATAAACTACACAAGGACGCAAAGGAAGAAAGAATGTGAAACAGCAGCTGCTCAATCTAAAAGAAAAAATATATAAGGGGGAAACTTATACTTACAAATAATTTTCATGAATAAAAGTAAAATATAAAATACAGAAAATACTATATATAGTAAATAGAAGCCTTTACCCTCTTTCTTTCCAGCTGTCCCATCTCTGTGGACATTAACTGAGCATCTGTGAACACTTTGCTGTAGGATGGCAATAATAGCTAAAATATTTAGATTTCATCACATTACTTGCATATCAAAATCAATGACCTTAACTCAGGAGACTAGGAAAATTTCCAAGTAAACTGAGAATTTATGTCAAACATTATGATGATTGAACACATTTCCTTGGAATATTCCGGTAGTCAAATGAAATTTACATAACATTGGTCTGTCTGTTCTTCAAAGAACAAAACCAATTTCTTTTAATAATCATAATCACAACATGGACATAAGATGTTTTATTTTGACTCTAAGTTTCAAAGAATATGTAAAAAAGAGATCACAAAAATTTCGGGCTGAGTTTTTCACAAACTGTAGATTTTGATTTGTTAAACTAGACCAACCTTTTGTCCAATCAGCGCCAGATAAACCCAACCCTGGAAGTTACAGCAATAGGACAGCTCTACAGGAACAGGTTGTTCTGGGGTCATTGCTGGCATATCCATAAAGTGGATGGGAATTTTCAAATTAATTTTCTTCTGTGCTTGAAAGTGAACCAGTTGATCTGAAATGAAATGTTTTTTTTTCCCTCTAGATTTCAGTTTTGCCATTTATACACAAAACAAAAGAAGGTTTACGGGGTTCAGTTGGTTTAATATTTAACATATCAAATCCATACAAACACTTAAAACACATAGAAAAATTATAAACAATAATGTAAATCTCAAAACTCATACTTGTTTGGCGCTCTGGGGGCTACTCATACTTCTCTACCTTTCCTTCCTACTCTTAACTGTTAAAGCCACTCCAACCTGATCCCGAAAACAACTAAACATAACTCTGCCTAGGGCTGATCCATAAAGGCAAGCACAAATTACAACTCCGGGCTGATCCCAGGAGTGCACAATGCCTGGGGTTGATCCTAGCAGGCTACAAACAAGACAAACCTCTGGGCTGATCCCAAGAGGATGCTCAACAAGAAACACTGCCTAGGGCTGATCCCTAGAGGCAAGCACAAATCGCCACTCTGGTCTGATCCCAGGAGTGATAATGCCTGGGGCTGATCCCAGCAGGCCACGAAACCTGTCGGACCTCTGGGCTGATCCCGAGAGGATGTAAACAAGATACATAGCCTAGGGCTGATCCCTAAAGGCTAGAAATAGAACCCACACTCCAGGCTGATCCCAGGAGTGCATCACGCCTGGGGCTGATCCCAACAGGCCACAGAACCAGACAAATACCTTCGAGTTAAAACTATGTACATGCACTATTTTGACTAAAATATACAATTTTTTTTTTTTGTACATGTACTACACTATACAATTTAAGAACTAATCTACCTCAGACACACAAACATAAATATAAGTAATATTGGGGGCAAAATTCCCCAGGAATGAACGCCAAATGAACGAAGTAATGAGTGAAGCCCCCAAGTAATATCACTCTAGCAAAATGCTTATGATAATACCTGAGTTACTGTATCATTTAAATGTAACGTATCCAAATCAAATGGCTTGAACTAATTAACCATTGTTCAAAAGATTGGATATACATGTACAAGTAATCAACAGATATTTTCTTGAATTGTTCTTAAGCCATATTTTTAGAGATGTTTGCAAATGATCTAATGGTATTCTATGCTAGTGCAACAGAACAATTGTTTTTTAAGATTTCATGTGAAACAATCATATAGTCTCCGTACACACAGTACATACCAACAAAGAAACAGAGGCGATGCACGGCTATGTCCTCAAACATGTTAGAGATGGATGGATACAGCAGCATGTTAGCGTCCAGTTTACTGGGCAGGAAGGCAAAAGAATCCTCCACATGACCCCCATTACCATAACCTGTAAGCCAGCTAGCCAGGGTACGAGTGTTGTATGTGATATGCTGCTCCTGAACTATAATGGAAAAGTTAAAGAAATGAATGAACATACAAGCCGTAATACCAAACGAATTAACACTGCAATGATTTTTTTCCAGAAAATGAAATAATATATAGATATTTCATTTTGTAAAGAATTACACATAGAAAAATAAAATTAAATGCTTCAAAATGTCTCACAAACTAGTTATTGAATAACTAAGTACTTCAGACAATACTGGAAATGTCATCAGCTTTAGTGTAATGGATATTATTATGTAGATTATATAGATATTATTATTCACATTTATTCTCCTCACAGTTGCAGTCCTAAAGCCTGTATATTAAGTCACCTGAGCATTGCTTTATATCTACATAATTTTTTATATAGTCACCTGTGTATCGCTTTATATCCTGGAAACACGAGGCGTAGGTTGCTAGGGAGTCCTCCCTCCAATCTCCGTCAATCTCGTCCAAAATTTTACCCCCACCCTACAGTATAATCAGGTTATCAGAACATTTATAGTGAATCTTACAAATAACAAGAACAGTAACACCCCCTACAGTACAACCAGGCTATCAGAACATACAAATATAGCAAATCTTGCATTTAACAAGAACAGTTAAACCCCACGAAGAAATGTTTTATAAGGTATACATTTACAAACAAGATGTACCTTAGAGATGAGATATGGTGGTGCAGCAACATATGTTCTAGTCAAGAACTTCATAGTAGCTGCAAAGAAAATAAGATCATAATTCTTCAATACTCTTCATTTAAATTCAGGTTTAAAGTCTTAATAATATGCAGAAAGGAAATTAAAAAATTTAAAAAATTTCTGAAATTCTTTTTTATACTACGGCTTTCATTTTCCTTTAACTCTTACAGTCAGCTTTGTAGAGGAGAATTTTTTTCTCTGCGTCGTAGTCTTCTTCCTTTACCCCCAGCATGGAGGTATCATAACAGATAACTTCATTCTCCTCCGCCCCGTCAGGCGTGTACTCCAAACAATACCCCCCACCATCATATATCTCAGTAATCAAGGCTTCCGCTATCTGTTTGACATTCCTAAAATTTGGAAGATATTTAACCCTATATGTCTTTCTTCTGACTAATTAGAAGCTAAATCCTTTGCTTACTTGAAAAAATAAATTCATATACTGCTAAGAAAACAATTTTTTGTAAGATTTCCCACAAATAACATTGACAGTTATCAATGTATTCTGATGTGTGATAAATTCTGCAGTCTAAGAATTGCTTTTATTTACCCATCCAGTGTCACCAGTAGTTTCATTCCTCGCTGTAACTTCCCTGGATACAAGTAACTCTGAAATGATAAAGCAGTCATATAACAAGCCAGTGACAATTTAACATACAAATCATCTCACAAATAAGGTCATATTTAAGAAAATTTGAGAATTGTTTAAAAGCGTATTACTCCGACTGACACAAATTTAATTTTTAAATTAAGCATAATTTGAAGTCATTTATAAGGGTTATTACCCTATTTTCTTAAACAAAATAAATGAAAATTAAAGTACGAGGAATTATTCAATAGCTTCCCAATTCATATGGTATTAATTGGGTTTGAACAGTTTACATTTTTTTATACACTGTTTTGCATTTTATTATGTATAAACTGCCCCAACTCAGTTGGATCCATATAAATTAGGTAGCTATTAAATTCATACCTTAATTAATTCATAGAGGTAAAATTGCAGTGGATAAATCCAATATTTCAATTCAAGCTTTACTTTTGCATTTTGCATGCTATGCACTAACAAATGGATACAGAGTTTGACCTACTGGACATTTTGGTGCATATATTGAGTATTCTCCAGCAGTATAGGGAATCTCTAGTCTGTAGTCCACTGCCGGAATCCAGTAGTCCCCAATCAGTTCAGCATTCCTAAATATCTGCAGCTTGTACATATTCTGAAAAATGTCCAAAAAAAATTAAATAATCTTTATACCATGTTCTTACAGGAGTAAAAACACGGAGTCCAAGATAAATTAACTTACACCAACAGGTTTCTCCTTTGGCTGGTATTTTTTAAGTGGTACAACATTCTGTACATTGCTACTGGAAGATAACTCACAGGACAACCTATATAGAGAAAGGAAAGTTCACACACAATAAACCGAAACATTAGCAGGTAAGGTTCAGTAAACCCTGGTGCTTCACTGATGTGGATGATTGTCTAAGGAACATGATTGTACAGATTAAACATTCTGAGCAGACAGTGAGTAGCTAAACCATTCCTGCTACTTACGTGTGAGATGAGAATTTATCCATGCTGACAATATCCTCAGGCTTGTACTCTTTGCTTTTGTCCAATGTAGACCAATATATTGCCAAATCCTTAATGTTTTCTTCATCTACATAAAAAAGAGGCCCACGGATCACACCACTCACCCAAACATGTTAATGTATGAATGATAGCATGTGTCCTAGCTTAGATAAGCACTTCTCGTTAAGATTAAGAAAATGTACTGGCAAATGTGAAATATGCTAACAACAACAACAACAAAAAATTTTGATCAGAAAAGTCAATATTAGACTTTGGCTAAAGTGAGCAAAAAAGATAACTTCTAAATTATATTAGCAACCTGACTTTACAATCAAGTGATCCATGAATCACAGTCAAGATTCCTCTCTCTTCCTTACAAATAAATAATTATGTTATCAACAAAAACATCACAAATTAGCCTACATCACTAAATATAGTACATGTATATAGTATATCAAAATCAATATTCAGTTGTATTTACAGTAATCAATTTAGATCTTTTTATAGAAGTCAATATAATTGTTGATCAAACTTTCTTCCCCCATTGTGGGACCAGCTCTGGCATAGGGACACTGCTTCATAGAAATCAACACAATCTTTGAGGGGGCTATGTCATGCTAACTGAATCAATTCAATCCCTGATATTTTTTTAATAAAATATGTTTAAGTATATTTTTTCTATAGATAATTACCTTTAGCATAGACATTCAGGTGGAATGTCTCTTTTGAATCTAAAGTCAATGTGAAATATTTCTGACTATTGACCTCCACCACTCCGGATCCCTGCTCCATGTTCACGGGGTGTAATGGGGGATCAAGGATCTGAAATGTTACAATCACAACTCAGAACAAGTCTATAGACATGACATGATTTCAGTAGTGTTTTTCTATGTCAAACAGTAAAAGGATAGGCTTTTATATAGCAATAAATCATTTTAATTGTATAGTGACCTCTTTACATAAAGGGTGCACCCTCATTTCAATATTATATTAAAAAGAGAACTGTCATTAGTTAAGGGTCATTCACATCTTATTGGATACAGAGGCCCCAACTGGAGAAAGATATGAAATACTCCTGACCTTGATGCCAATTTTAGAAGAGGTAGGGTTGTACAAGACCACAGAACCATAACATCCTCGAGTTCCATATTTTGTCAAAATCACAGAACTGCTAGGCCTGATAAAAAAGAAAAAAGTTATCAAACAGTAAAAACAAAGTCAAAAAATACTTAACTCTTATGTGAAGCCAAAGAATAAATTCTTTAATGAAATTTCAAAGCCAACTTTTTTCAGTCATCAGCTAATGCAAACTTTTACATACGTTATCATCATATTGCCAAGGTTCTCAGTCTCAAAGGTTTTGGGTTTCTTTGCTGCATCCTGTTAGTGAAGTTGATGAAAATTATGTTACAGCGAAATACGAAATGGCAGTTAAATTTTCAATAGCCTGTTGGATAGCTCAATAGAGTATTTAATTTGGTCTAACAAGTATCACATTAGGTTTGAAACTAGGTCACAAGGTTACTCAGGTGTATCATTGGTTTTTACAGGTAAATGTGAGTTGATTTCAATGTTGTATGAAGCCACATGTATGTGCTAAAGTTTTATGCAGTAAATACATGCAATAATTTTCTTTAATTGAAATATTTTTTTTTCAGTAAAATTGTATTCCAGCGCTTCAATAATGCATATATCCTCTGCACACTATCCTTTCTAATTACTATCAAGTCTTGTCACTTCCATTATAAAAACCCATTGTAATCTATTTTCATAATTCACATACAAGTAATTTCATATTACAGGGTAAAATTTCTCTTTTAGACAAATGTTAGTAAACAATAGCACCAACACCCATGTTTTAGATTAAACTGCTTAACATTGCTTAATTCAGCATTCAAATATATTGGTTTTTCCAAAACTTTGAGTACATTATTTGTTGTATGTCAAAATCTCATTATCCATGATTTTTGATTTTATTGTTTTGCTAGATTTATTAATATAGGTTTAAAAATAATTAATATATATAAACTAAAAGTTTTTAACTCTCCTAGCAGTTAAGAATTCTGTAATTGTGATGCTTTTAATATTTGCCTCTCTGTTATTTTTTAAAATATGAAAGAATGAAATAAGAATTGAATATGGTAAAGAATAGAATAAATAGCAAGAGCACCTAGTCTTAGCCATAATTTCTTTTGTAAAACAATTAAGCCTTTTATCAATTCAAATTTCAGTTTTTCAGAGAGTATCAGATATGAATAGAGAAATTTGATGGGTGTAGAAATATTCATCATAATTAATTTAATACATTTTATATGTGCTATTTATATCATTCCAAGTATTTATGATATTATTCAGTTTATGTGCCTGTTTATGTATAATCCATTAAGTGGGAAAAGTGGGGAGCTAACTATGTCCTGACTTTGTTAACAATACCTTTTGTGAGAATGGAAAAGGGGGACTGTCTGTCATTCACTAATTCTGCAAAAAGTATTTGCAATTAAAGAAAAGTATTGCATGTATTTACTGTATAACACTTTGGCACATACATGTGGCTTCATACAACATTGAAATCAACTCACATTTACCTGTAAAAACCAATGATACACCTGAGTAACCTTGTGACCTAGATTCAAACCTAATGTGATACTTGTTAGACCAAATTAAATACCCTATTGAGCTATCCAGCAGGCTATTGAAAATTTAACCGCCATTTCGTATTTCGCTGTAAGTGAATGTAAATACCATTTTATGACAAAACTCTGCTTCACAACAAAATGTTTTCCTTTTAATGTCAAAGTAAAAATTCATGCAGTACATGTATTTCCTGAATTAAATTTAAATTATCTGTCATGATTTTAATTTTACATCCCCAAGTAAAAATTTTCCATTCTATTTGTACTGTAGTTGCCATGACAATCAGCCTAAAATCTGCGTAAATAAAACTTACTTTATCTGCAGAGTCTGGTATCCATGGATGCACTTCTAACAGCTTTACACACTCCCCTGGTGAATGCATCCCTATCATTGGATAATATCCTCCTCTAGGATTCACATTGATCGTAGTGGTATACATCTGTAATAGTTTCAATGGCCGTTTTAAAAAAAAAAAAAAAATTAACACAATTTTTTGTAAAATTTTTGTATCTCATCCCCCAATTTTTTTGGATTTGTTTGTATTATTTAAGAAAGGGGGGGGTAACTTTGATAAATTTTCTGTTGTATTTCATCCCCCTGGTAAATTGTTACTAAAGGGGGATAACTTGAGTGTATTAAATGTACTCTGTTTCTCATCCCTCATGTTCCAACTTGTTTTTAAAAGGGGGATAATCAATATTGCATTTGTAATTGAAGAACAGTTGTATGCCCCCAGTTTTCCAAATAGAATGTTTGTAAATTATATTGGTAGTGTGTAGATATTTTATTTGCTTGTACTGTATACTGTAAGTCGTTTTAATTCCACGGTGTTAAAATATCACAATTTCTTAAGAAGTACCAATCGCGATGGTTTTAATTTCACGGTGGAAGAAATTGATTTAAATTTTGTATACGCACTTAAACTTTTATAAAAACCAATGATAGCATTCACGATGGGTTTAATTTCGGGGAAAAATGTCAATTCACAAACATAGTGAAATTAAAACCACCGTGATTATTTGCCAATCTACAGTATATAAATACATTAGTTTACTTATGCAATATATTGTATTGTATATACCCTGTAATGTATTAGTTTCAGCAGTCAAAATCAATGCATATGAGACAGCAATAAAAATGAACAATAACTAATCTTTAGATAGTGCATTAATATACAATGTGATGTTGGTTACAAGCACACCCTTGTAGGTTTCCAAGTTTTTTTTAATATCATTTTTATAACATAATTTTTTTATTCATAAGGAATACAACACAGGAATTACCTCCTCTCCATTTTTGTAAAACTTGAGTACTCTGGTGTTTTCATCAAAATCGACACCCATAATATCTCCTTTCTTACAGGTCTCTTTCTTTGTAGTTGAGTAGCCTCTCTCAAGAAATATTCTGAAAAATAAGAATTTTCACTGTCACTTTGAAAAGAAAATGATTCTCATTAGCAAAATTATAGCAAAATATATTTTCCCGGTGTCTCTGTCTTTCAAATACTAGTATTAACAACTCATGCAGCTCTAAACTTTGGCCATTTCTGTGTAGCTGATATTGAATGATGATAACTTGTGAAGTAGCAGTGACATTACCTTCTAACAATTCTTATGTTGGATTGTCAGGCCAGTCAACAATGAAATTGTAAGACTGATGTAATTAACCTTTCTTTTGATGTACTTTTCATCAGTAATAAATATAGAAAGATATTTATAAGGGTATAACAACAAAATATGTTCCCTTAATACTGTTCAAAATAAAAAAAGTCCATGATGACTGTAAACATTTGAACAAATATTTACCCTCCATCATCAGCATGATAGGCGAAGGAGTATCTGTTCCAGCCGGGCTGTCTGTTGGCCTCGTACGTGGAGGGAGCTATTCCTATTGTTAGAGCTTTGTCAAGGCCCTCATCCAAAATTTCTGAAAAAGACAAACACATAATATATATAGATTTGTGATAAAGGTAGCAACTTATTACAAATGTGGCTTGATCTTTTTTTCTTTTTAAGTCTATAGAGAACCGTTTTAAGTGAAGCACTCACTGAAGGAGAAACTTCGTAAGCTGCTGGAGAAGGGCTTGGGTCCAATGAATTGTCCAACTGGCATAGCAGAGGAGAAGGAATTGTAGCTGTATCAAAAATAAAACAGCATTTACATTGCCAATTTATGTTTTTCCTTATATATCACATGGTACATATTTAAGTCTGTGTGTTTATTAAAATGTTTGTCACAAGCCATTAATATATTGTTAATTAAGTCATAAACAATTGACATAATCATTGTGACACATAAATGGTTAATTTCTTTAAAACATTTTTAAAAAAAATCCTTTCTGGACTTCATACATCAAAAACTTGATAAAAATGTATTTACATCCAGATAACAATCACAAATGATGCCTTTTCACAAGTATGAAAAAAAATTGCATCAAACATGTTTTTACCATAAAATGCCAGCCTCCTGAAATAATGTCACTTCTCTGCATTGGATGGCATAGTAAGTAAATCTCTGTACCGACTTCTGGGCTGTGTCACTCACTTTGACTTTCACAAAACCCTAACAAATTGATGTTTTAATCACTTGAAATTTGTTAAGAATATATATAATTGATTTCTGAATTATTTGAATTTGGTTAATCTAGATGATGTTTTCAATTTCTAAGCATAAATGATGAAAACAAAGAACTAAAGGTGTTGAAGACTAAACTTTGCCTCAGACAAGATAAAGGATTGGGGAAACAATTATGCTGGGACTGCATCTAATTGGTTGTAAAACATTCAGTATTCCTATAGGCTATCTTGGCCAATTAAAATTATCAGTTACAGGGGTATAGCTTTAATTTGATGACTGCATGGTTGGACAAACATCTAACTCACCAATGGATCAGTCAGCCTGATTTTGACTTTATCTTTTGTTCTAATTGGGAATTCAGACTCTGTAAAGTTAAGGAAGAATGATAAAAATCACAAATGAAAATGGAGGTATATCTCTCCAGTCAAAATTACAAGTTTTACACTCTGCCTTTAAGTTGATCCTGAAATCGCTCTAAGTGATTTACCCTTAGCAATAGCCTCGATCCTTTGTTTGAGTTTGTCGGGCTCAGCCTCTTGTATGGAGCTGGGTTTTCCTGGGGCAGTCAATACTACAGAACCTTCTTGAATGCTGTCAAAGTAAACAGGTATGTGTTAGATTCAAAAGAAAATTCATCAAGCATCTAAAACACTTTCTACATGCAATTTGGAGCCACTCAAATTTTGATCATCTCTTTAACACTGATTTCAGTGAGGCAGAAATTAATCAAATAAAGCTGTGTATGCATTAACATTTAACTCCCTTTTCAAGAATTTGGAATACATGTAGTTAGCTTTTAGAAAATTCACAATCATTGTAAAATTAAATTAAACTGTCTTAAAACTCAATCTCCTTTATTGCATAAAATCTAAACATAGACAGACATGACTATTGTGTTAATATAAATGAACAGTTGAACACCACTTTAGCATTGAGGTTAAACGTTAATTAACTTACTTTTTCAGACATATTGGTGGACAAAGTCCTGAGTGTACTGTGATCTCGATCTCATTAAAGGTCACCGGGTTCATGCTTATTTGAGGAACATCTCTAACCTTGTCAAATACTAGAGGCATAGGTCTCAGTTCACTACGCAGATTCTGAAACAGAATTATTCACCAAAAACTTTAAAACTTAAACCCTGCAACCTGCACATTTCTGTGTTTTTGACTTATCATATCAAACACCCTTCTGTGATAAACGGGAAATTTAAGAGCACATTTAGGAATCTCAAGATGTACATATTCACAAACTTGAAACTTCAAAGTATGTGAGACTTCAATATTACCCATAATTCTTTGGCACAGGTGACACAAATTCCACAATCCACACAGCCTGTTTGCTTTGTCTTACAACAGCATTCTCTGAAGTAATTTCCCATGATGCCATTCCATGAGCAGTTATCTCCCTTCTCACAACAGCGGTTACACAGTGTACAGACAGACTGCACTTGCTGCACATTGGGAAATGGAGTCCAATTATGTGAGCAACCAAAGGACACATTCACTGTAAATATGAAGGAGAGACTACAGTCAGAACTTTTCATAAATATTTAAACAGAATGATATGCAAACTTTGTACTCATTTCTTATAGGGTAACTTCAGACCCTCCCCCTACTGTCAGTTATATCATTATATTTATCTTTTCTTATTCAAACCATGTTTAAAAATCTGTTTTCAGTATACACTATTAACCCTGAAAGCCACCTTAGCATCAGGCTACTTTTCAAATAAACATTTCGATTTTAATTGTTAATCCCCCCTCCCCTTTTCCATTCCGTACCTTGACCTGTTGGGTAGTTGTGGGTGATTATAGGAACCAGCCCCTGCCATTGGATGATGCGGTCTATATAATCAGTGTACAAACACATGATCCGGAATGTATAGTCCCACACGTAACTCTCTGTCAGCTCATTCAGAAGATCTGTTTTCTTGTCCGGAATGTAACATTTAGACTCCACCGACAGAACTCTTTTATCTGAAAAAAAGAAGAAGTATTTTTAATGCATCCTCTTCAAAAATTCCATAAACATAGAATTCTTCTGTAACATAGATTTATATTATGGTACTGTCTCATCCTAAATAAATATGTATGGGAGAGACACCATATGATTCCTAATTTAAAGCAGAAGGCAATTCTTTCAAGGAGAGTTTTACTGCATACTTTTCCTAAATATTTACAAAGAAGCCAACTGCAAACAATATTTGACACAAAGAAGATGCCCTACATCAACATGAAAAATGCCTATGGTTTGACAAACAAGAAAGGGAAGAAAGCGAAGATTAAATCTCAATTATAACTTAGTTTTCTTTTAGTTTTGTATTTTGGTTATAATATCAGGGAATACTTGACATGTAAAATCTCTAAACTTAAAATGCAACAATCTCACAAGCATTAAAATTATTGTCTATGAAATGTAATGCACCAATCAAAGAGGAAAAAAACTATTACTGTATATAGGGTTATTTTGTCCTCGTGTTATTTTTTGTCCTTTCAAACTTGCAAACAATTTTCCCCCGTATTTCTTTGCAGTAGATAAATATAACATAATCTTTCTATATAACTCTGCTCCATTTCTTTCTTTTATAGAAAAATCTTAAAATTTAGAAGTTGCTCAAGCAAGGACCTCAATCTACACACTCAAACTACCGGGTACACTTTTTATGACACTAAATTTGCATCTTTCCAAGAAACTTCTTGGAAAGAACATGGGAGTTCAAATCTCAAGAATTCCTTTTTTCACCAAAAAAGTTGTGTTCTATTGTCATATTTTTTAAAATCAGAATTTTGCACTATATACTATTTCACAAACTGCATTTGATTTATATGCATTTTGCATACCTTGTTTGCCCATTTTCTTTCTTAATTAAAGTACTAAATTCTACATTTCTATACTTGTCTAATTATTTTCGTCATTTGCCACTGTAATAAACATAAACACACAGCATTGCAACATATATTTGCTGAAGCGTAATACATTTTGCAAGACTATCATTACTATGATTACTCTTGTTGTAGAATTAAATGCAGCCAAACAAAGTTAAGTACAGTTGTTATATATACTAGTACCAAATCACATTTTTTTAAAGTAGAAAATAAGAAATTAAATGAAGTTTTATACATAACATAGGAGATGGAACATATTAGATGTGTTAGTATATGAGTATAGAACCTAAAACAGCTACCAAAACTGGAACTGTCCTTTGGAACAGGTAACCCCCCATCCCCCCCCCCCCCCAAAGAACACAATAAAACTTGCCTATCTGAAACATGGACGAAACAATTGATGATTTTTCGAAACACTTACTTAAGCAATGATTCATTATTTTTTGAAAGATATAGTTTCATAACTGCATAATTGTCTTTCATTGCAAATGTGACTTAATTATATTTCAAAATTTCTGTATTCCTAAAACCAGGATATTCCAGTCTAGAGTAGAGATCATCAGAATGGGCCAGAGGAACATATATTGGTTCAGGTACATTAGACCAATGCCCTTCACTGCCTGGTTTGAAAACTAAATGTACTCGGGGATAAAAACAGTGACTCCAACACCAAAATAATAGCATAAGCACTTCCTCACTTCAGTATTGTGAGCTATAAAGTAATAAGGTAAGATTTTTCCTTTGAATTCTCCTTTGCTCCAAGTTTCATTTAATTGAAATCAAAATGCAAAAGCAGATTGTTTCTTTACTGGCAAAGATTTTGCAGACAAGATCAAATTAGCAAGAAATGCAGTACATTTTAATGAAGATCAGTTCTTTCTGAGATAAAACTATACTAAAGAGAATTTAAAGAAATACAAACAATGGGAAAAATCTCTACTTTTGTCTTACCAAATAATGGCTGAACATCTGTTGCTAATAAATCTGGAATAAGACATTCCAAATATCAATCTGGAAGGGTTCTATTTAAGAATAAAAACTTTTACCACTTGAAAACTTTCAAGTGTTTACCAATTGAAATTTTAAGAATAGGGTGCAAAAAGAAAAGCTTCAATAAGATAACATGTCTATATAAGGAAAAATTTGAGTGCACAGTGCAAACATTAAAAAGGTTTGATATTTAATGAATTTTGATGTCCCTGATGGGATATCAATGTTAAGGGGGGGGGGGGGGGTAGGGGGGGGTAATGAGGGATGAGAGAAGGAGTAATTTAATCCTTAGTTTTCATGATTTCTAAAATCTTTGCACACAGACTTTCTCAGTAGTGGTTTTAGTGTAAGGTCTGACTCAAAATGGATTTGCATTCACAACCTTTTGCTCTACCAAATAAGCCACAACGATATAGTAAATGTATGAAAAATGTTTCACACTAAAATGATTTTAAATACACTCACACTGACTTTGGGGTTGATATCATGTTTATATTAATCAATTTTTATTAATTATAGGTGCTAAGGAATATATTTCCAAACTAAGGATTCAAGCAAAACAAAGTAAAATGATCTATAAAAGATAACATATCACAAAATATAAGGGAAAACTGACAGACAGGGCACAGACTATTGGAATTCACACTGCGGTATTTGTCATCCAATATTTTATCTTTAAAAATTACCATTTACCTTACCACATAGTTAATCTTATTTTTAATAGTTAAATAAATTAGTGACACATAGACATCACAGAGTTTGATCCATAAACTGAATTAACAAATACCATAAAATTCAAATTATACCTAACCCAAGAAACATATTTTTTCTAATGCATTGAATTTCTCTCTGTGTCTAAAATGTGCATCCATTGCATTGTGACATTGAACATGACCTTAAGAAGGCTGAGTGGTTGTGGCCATTTTTAGAACAAACTGATCTTTTTAAAAGAAGAGCTCCATATAAAGATATACAAAAATGATCAAATTTTAAAACTAGAATGTATGAAATTTTTCTTTCTCAAATAATAATTGACAGCTCAAGATATCATCAAAGAATTAAGTTATATCAGACAGTTAGTTTGTACACCCCCCCCCCCCCCCCCCCCTTAAAATTTGTCGTTCAGTCTAGCAGATAACAGATAAATATTTCCATTAAGTTTTAACTGGAAAAAAATAACAGCCATGGATATTCCTGAAAAAGTGTATGAAACAGATATTGATAAACTTGATCCCTATGTGTCTGCCATGCATCATGGGCAACACAGGAGAATATCTGTTTCATAGTCTGTAATTTTCAAGAAGAGTGGAAGACAAAAAGCAATTTAGTTCAGTTATTAAAAACTATGTTTCAAGGGAAAAAGACATGGACAAGAGGCAATCACATCAATCACATCTGAATCAGTCACCGATTCCTCCCAGGACCTACCCACAATGCCAGTGTGCTGAATAATGGTGGTCTGCACTGCTCCCATTTGTAAGACAGCACCATCACTCGTCATGGCAATAAGTCGTCCATAGTGGGAGACAGCAGCAAGGACCAATGACATGAGGTATTCTGGTAAATCATGAACGAAGCTGTACGTCTTCTGTATCACTACAAAGTTCTTTGTGGCCTCTCCCTTACTCCAGAAGTCTCGCTGTGGACAAGAAAGTAAAACACTTTAATTTTATGGGTGAAATACACAGGAAAAATTCAAAGTGCAGAGAAGCTCCTAGACAATGACAACATATGTGTACAATGTATTCCTCAAAAACTGAAATAGTATATGTCAATGGAAAGAACTTATTGTAAATTTAAATGCATAACCTATTGATAACTTTACAAAAAACCATCACATTAACAAACATTCAAAATCTAAATGAAAAGTTGTTTAGTCTTGCATTTCTGCTGAAGTTCTGTTGTATTTTTATGCATTGTTAACTGTGTTTTTCTCACCAGTTTTACGGGTGGGGGTGACAGGTTGGCAGCCGTGGAATACAGATAATGCTCATCCTTCTCTGACTCTCTCCACAGAGGAATCTTGATCAGACCAAGGTAGCCCTCTAAAAACACCAGAATCTGACAGACTTTTTCAGGATCCATCTGCAATTACAGAAGATGGGATAAAATTATTGTACACTTTGTGTCTAAGACAAACATCCTAATTATCTTGACTGCAGACAACAGTATTTTACCTCCTTGACAATGTTGGACACTAGGGAGTTACGTGACCACACATGGGAACTCTGACCAATGGCTGACGTTATTTTTCCGTTTCCCATTGTCTCCGTAGCAGAGAATTTCTCCAATCTCTTGATCATCTCTGAGGCAAACCTGATGTCGATGGCCTGAGTGGACTTCCCAGTTTTTGCAATTATCAACAATCCCTGTGTAAAGAGTGGTGTTTGTGACAAAATTAAACAGGTTATAGTAAAAACTAACTGAAAGGCTTGTAGAAATGCAAATGTAGATTTTTTAGATGAAGAGATTTATTTCTGGGGACATCTTGTGCAAATACTTGGGTGATAATTAGAGAGAGACAATAATATAATAAAACTTATCACACACACCCCCTCCCTCCTACACCCACTTCATTGTGGGAGTATATTTACAATATTTCACATTTTTTTAACTTAACACTTACCGTATAACCAAGTCTTTCTAAACATCAACTTAATTTTGGGAGCATATTTCACAATATTTTATGATTTTTTAACCTGTTCATGGAGAATGTCTAGCATGTGCAGTAGCATGGTTCCAGACAAGTTTCCTTCAAACGACTTTTTGACTTCCTCCAGAAGGCTGACACCCTGATCTTCACAAGTGGACACCAGACAGGGCAGGAGTTTGAGTCGACCCAAGCACTCTTGGATTTTTTCACCAAGATAGGGTAAAAATTTAGGCACTAAATACTTGGGTAGCTGCTGGATTCTGTGAGCTTTGTAGGTATGCTGAATGATCTTCCGCAGTTCTACCAAACCCTAAAAAGAATTTATAGCAGAATGAATATCTTAAATAGTTTTCCTGCAATTTCTATTTCATCCAAAATGCAATGTGCTAAGACAAAACTTTTTGTCCTACAACTTTGTTTTCTGTGAGTATATTAATTTTTAAGTAATCAACTGATTCATAATTCCACGTGAGCTTTATAGTGCAAACATATTCTTTGTAAAACTTACCGGGGGTAAGAAAATTAAGAGCATGAAGAAACCTTTTATAGAGTACATTATCTTATAATCAAGCATCAAGATAAATCACCTTGTCGCTGGCTATATCTGCTGTGGTAAAGTTGAGTCGACCTGGCGTGCTCTGTAGATTCTGAATGTTTTCTTCAGCCACACAAAGACGAGAATAGTATGTTTGTTCTTCCAAAGTCAGGTTTGAGAAATTCCTACAAACCAATAGCAATTGTTAACTCTATTCCTGCTAGACACTTTTTAAAAAATCAAAATTTCATTTCATTTACATGTACTTCATATGAAATCACAGCCTTAAATACTATAAATGTATTACATCTGGCTGTGTATTATATTTAGGAATTTTGGCGTAGAGAAACTTCCGCTAATTCAAGTACAGAGCTAAATGTCTTCCACCCATAGACATAAATAAGAACATAGAGAATTGAGCTAAATCACATTGATAACTTGTTCAAAACTTATTTAAATTATTTTGTTTGAGTACTTCATAGACTTTTGATCACCGTTGGAAATTCCATCCATGAATTAAATGCACATGTTAAGGATGTTCAATCCTAAGCTTTTGAGCAGAGTTTGGTCCTGTCCTTTATTTATAAAATTCTGCATCATTTTTAAGTTCTAACATTAAATCTAAATTCTACAATGCAAATTGAACTATATTCAATGAAAAACTCACAATTAAATTGCATACAAATAGAATTAAGCAAGGAACTATATTTTGTGGCAAAAGTTTTTTTTTTTAGAAGAAAATGATAAATTTTTTCCCTTTTGAACTATAACAGAACTGTTAATTTTAGATTCTTATTTTTCCATGCTGGTTGCACATAAAGCTGTTTTTTGCAGTGAAATGTGTTATGCTGGTTCTGAAATATCTATTAAATTATTTCTTATGAATTCTTTCAAAGAAGTGTGACATCCGTGAAAAAATAGAGCAAATTTTAATGTGAAATTGAAACTTTTTTAGTAATACCTGAAAATTTACATCATATACCCCCACTTTTTACGTTCTTTTCTAAATATTTTCGATAACTTTGACCTATCTGCTTATATTCAGCAAAAGTTTAAGACTTTAAAATAATTTTCTTTATTAAATTTTCTTTGCCAGAAAAATCCTTTTTCATCAGTGCAGAATGGTCAAATAATTGATTATGCGTAGCGATTTGAAACTTTTTAGAGACAATTTTAAAGTGTCTTTTTTATATAGGCTTATAGTCTATTTTGTTCCATGCTTTAATTATTTGGATAAAATTATTGGAGGGAAAACGTCGAAGATGTATTTTTTTTTTATTAAGACACAAATTTCAGTACACAAAGGTCATAGTTCATGTGCTGTAGTGCCAAAAGAAGCATATTGACCCCCATTTTTAGATTTGATTTTTAACTAAGATATGTGTGTACAAACTAAAACTATACTTGAGAAAGGAAGTTTAAGACTTTTTAAAATACCAGGATCCAACCTCGTTAAGGGATACATTTCTTCATTTTTAGAAAAAAAAATGTAAATAAAGAAAGATTTAAAGATGAACAAAGATGGACCAAGTAATATCAGTCTCTCCCACCCCTCCCCACAATCTACATAAGTTCCTCAAAGAGATGGAAATGTTATAACAAAATCTAAGCTAAATAAACTATAACAGTTAGACTGTGAAATAGCTTAAAAGGAACAAGATTTTTTTAATGGAAGCAACTGAAAAAAATTATATGATGGCATTTTCTCACTTTTCTAATTCCTCTTTCTTTGCTCGGATTTGTTGAATTTCTGGTGAAGTAGCCAAATCTTCCAAGGCCACCATGCTCTTTAGAATTTGGATTTTCCCAGCAGCGTCAGATGACCCAGATTCCACCCCTACCACTGTATACTGACAACCAGAGTATGTGATTTTCTCCCCATCTAATGGATAGTTATCCTGCAAATTGTTAATATAGATTAATTTTTAGCAAAAAATGAGAGTTCATTGCAATCGCAAAAACATTTTCCTTAAAAATAAATCAACAACAGCCAGTTGTTTTATCTAACAATAAATCCCTACCACGACAGATTGTACATGCATAACTTATAAACTTTAAAATTCATGAAAATTTAGGTGCTTTTTAATTTTAGTGCTGATAAAAATACGCAAAATTTTTAATCCCAAATATTAATCAACAGCTTTTTGACCCAGATTCACAAGATAAAATGGAGTAAACATTTCTAGATCTAGGTATGATTGGATACCTTCTCATCCGATTTTTCTGCTGATTGTTTTGCAGCTAGTGCTTCCTCCCTATGAGCTCTTGTCTCTGAGTAATATTTGAGAACCTTTACTTTGCACCCAGCCTTCTCCACCATTATGGAGGGATACATTCCATCAGAGCAATAGAATATTTTCGTTGTCTCAATCTGTAAGATAAGAAATGAAGGTTTGAGTTGTGCTGTATATACAGTTAAACTCATTGTCTCAAACTCAATGGGACTGAGAAAAAAAAAACCTTCCGAGATATCCAAGAATTTAAGATATCCAGGATAAAACACTTAAAATATAATGGGTTTTTCTTAAGTCTTTACAGTATAACTTTGACATTATATATCCATGATTTTCAAGATATCAGTGTCAAGATACACAAGTTTACTACATTTAAGCATAATTAATTCTGATACTTATTTGAAAAAGACCATAAATATAAGCCAATAAGTCTGAGAAATTTTTTTCCTCCAACATGGGAATAGATCATTTGTAAGATTATGAGATTTTTAAGCAAGAAGTTTTTCAGAGCATAATGGAAACATTGTCTAAACTTTTACTGACTACCACCTAATTTTTTTGAACATACTAATCTCTTGACTGACCCTTTCTCCATTCCTGGTAAAGTACACTGTGACCTCCTGCTCCTGTACCAGATAACCCTCGTCATCAAAGTCGCCCTCCACTCCACACCCTACCACATCACCGACATTATAGGCCCTGCTCGTCATCTTTGTTCCTAGTGCAACCTGGGACAGCCTGTAAGATCAATTTGGCTCATCTTCGATACAAGGGAAAAAAGTTTTAACTGATAGTTAATGCAAATGTTTTCTGGGAACATCTGGCTTATTTAAATGTTTATAAAGTGAATACATTACAATGTATTACACTATGTGTTGTTCTGGCTATATACAGTGCAGACAAGGGAGATAATTTTTTATTATCCACCAGTTTTTCGCACATTCATCAAACTTAAATCATTTCAGATAAAAGAAAAATGTGAAAATTACAACCTCTGAAATTAATCCAATACACAGTATGAAAATTTTAACTGCATGGTTATGATCTTTCCAACCTGATTAATGATTAACTGTTGCCATCCTTAATTTCTTTTTATTTGAATATTAAGTCGAAACATTTTGATGGAATTTCTCATCTGGGACAGAGTATGTACAGATGTACAGATGAGTACATCATCATGCTGCTTACTCTGAGGTATTATGGAGACCGACTTCACACTGGTTCATGCCGAGATAAAATCCTGGAGGCTTGTCATAATGTGCTACACCTATGGTCACTCGGGATGGACAAGCCAACACCTCCATCTCAAAATAGGTCAAGGACGTGTTAAATTGGGTTTTGGCAACAAAAATTCCAAATGTGTTGATCCCGTGCTGTGCCCTGTAGTAAAAAATTTGATCATGAATGAAGAAGTTGTACATTTGTAGTTTTGTATGAAAATAACACCAAGGATTTCAAACACAATTTTAGAACAATTATCAACCCTCCTCTTGAAAAACAAGTAACTTACCCACATTCCATGGTTCCATCGTCTGAGACTATTACTCTTCTTATGTAGCCCAGTGTAATTTGATCTCGTATGACTCCCTGAAATCAAGGATACTTATCAACAGGGAAAAAACATGTAATACATACGTAACAAATGAAGGTTATAGCAAACTGCCAGGTCTATAATATAACTGAGTTTGACTGGACTATCATTATCGCTGCAATTATATCCTCTTACCGGCTGTCTGTAGATGGGTAGGTGCTGCAATAAGCGGATTTTTCTCACACTTCCTGTGACATATTTGGCAATGACCTTGTTTCGGGGCAAACCATCCACAAAGGTGTAAGGAAAATCATGTGTGCAATACTAAAAATATATATATCATATATTATATTGTGAGACTCGGAACGTAAAATTGCTTATGTCAAGCTTTATTCAACAAAAACATGAGATACTCTGTCTCTTTTGGTTTTAATCTGATGAACTTCATTTGTACTATCAATAAACAATAAAAATATGCTGTAAAATTACTAATTTTTGTGGGGGTTAATTTTTGCTGTTTTCGAGACATGATGAGATGCACAAATTTATGAACCCCATAGCATTTATGCATTACTACTTAACATTCACAGAATCAAGTCCCCACAAACCAATATTTTTTCCTCAAACTTCAAAAATTTTTATCCAAGAAAATATGTGATTTTACAGTAGCCTAATAATAGTGTATGTATAGACTATGTAGACTATAAGACATGAGGTTATGATCCTTTACCAGCTTTCCATTCTTCAAGACTTCTGTTTTGCATTCTTTGGTTCCACTAAAACCATCAGCTTGTCTTTCAATGTACCATTTGAAGGTAATTTCATCTTCTTTCTGAGGTATGCTGCCTTTTTCAGTCAATTCTAGTTCCCTTGTTCCATGTTTGACACTAAAAATACAAGTTCTATGTGAAACATTTAGTTTCCGAAATTAGTCAATGTCAATTAACCCGCCGCCCTCCTTTCATCCTAAACGAATAATTGAATTGAATTTTCAATACCCAGTGAATAATTCACATACAGAAATATAATACTATCAGCTGCTACCAATTACAATGTATATATAGTACATACCCTCCATCCATGCATATAAAGGCCAAGTAGTCTTGACTGGTTCCAAAAACATGGTCTTCTTTACCAATCCCAAAAACCACTTTTGAATCTTTCCCCAGGTCTACAATCTTGAATGTAAATGATGTGTGTGGTGTGTCTAGGGTCCCAATGCTCGTCTCTGAGATGTAATGCGAATCCTCAGACCGATTGGAAAAAGCACAAGTGCTGCAAAATTGACAATTTTTTTTTTTTTCAACTTACAACAAATATTCATACATATATTTTGTTTTAATACATGTAACAAATAAATATGCCTTTCAGGTTTATAAATGAATAATTATTAGCTCTTGATGTACATATCTTTTAATATATACCTCATCAATCCTTGTTTGTTGATTACCATATTAAACAGGTAGCTGGGTGAAATCCACTTATTCTCCACATTCATCGGCAATAAAAATTCCTTAAAAATATTTTCAAAAGAGAAGAAATAAATTTCAGGCAAAAGGAAGTCAAAATACTGTAAATTTGTTACATTTAGGAGCGTATTCTATTTAGCGCCTTTTACTTTTGCTAAACCCAGTATGTCGCTAAAAGTCTTGTAAGTACAATGTATATATTTACCGGTATATGTAGCACACTGAGAGAGCACTAAACCAAAACTATGGTAACTTGTAAATTAAATCAATTACCACTACTGTAGATCACTGAATTTTTGTGACACCTTATTTTTGGGAGTTAATCATTGCAAGAATTAAAATTTTGCAAGAACACTGTCTCGCATAATTATGTGAAAATAAATTTTTCACAAAAAGAAAGTGATCAATTTACAGTAAATATGGTGCATGCTAATATAAGGCCAGGTAAAATTAATCTTGCAAAATCCTAATGACAGGCATGTACACACATAATTTGCAAAAAAATTTGGGGCGGGTGGTGCAGGATTTTATTTTTTATTTTTTATAATTGTTAATTTATATATATAGATCTAAGTATCAACAAAACAATGGACGCCCCGTACACATTTTTTTCATTACCTTATTGCAAATATGAATAGATTTAATTCTTTTCATATTATTTTGAATATTTAAAAAAAAAATTTCTTTAAAAGTTAAATATTTATTTTTAATTAACAAATTATCGAGTACACATTATATGGCACACCCAATTGTTAACAATATATAAGGTTATCAATAAATTGTGTATGCATATGACCTCTTAATTTGCAAAATTTATATGACACATGTTCTAAATTATTCTACTGAAAAATCTAGGCCTTCATTTCAAGTCTGTCTACGATGTTGTAGATTTTTTTTTATTTCAAAGTTAAATCACACAATTTTGAAAGAGGCATTATTATATATAACTTGACTTTCTTCGTCTATTTTTACTTAGTTACAATCTCTCTACATACTTGCTCCTGCCAGTGATAGTATCTATATGTGCTTATGCTATTTTTTCTTCTCTGCCTTCTCTATACTGACAAATTATCTTTTCCTTACACATTTAAACTGCTTTTATTGCCGATTTTTCTACATTCTTCACATGGCGTTTTTGCTATAAATAGCGACACGCGAAAAACATTTATACAGACCATAGATATATAACTCTTAAACTTTGACCCAAATTCTTACTGAATAAAAATACATGAAAATACCCAAAAATCAAAATAAAAAACATCGGGGCGGGATATTTTGAGAGGGGCGGGCGGGGATGAGAATCTAAAGATTAATTTTATATGGCCTAATACATTGACAGTATATGATTTACAGATTCATCAGACTTGCAAAATCCTAATGACAGGCATGTACACACATAAACTTTTTCTTTAACAAATCATACCTTTGGTGGTGCCGAGTAGTGCAGGATCTTCACTTTAGCTTTGACGGTTGATATAACCGTCACAAATGGGTAGTAGTTCCTGGTTGTTAGTGGGTCTCCACTCAGCATAGATTTATCAGTGGCCTAAGAAGAATCAAGGATACATTAAAAAGGTTTCACTTTATATACTTATATTAACTTTTCAGTTAATTCTCTCAAAGTAATAACAAATAGTCTTTGAAGATGTAGAACTGCAAAATCTGCTGATGCAGAAATTAGAATAAAGGTTCAAATTACCCATCATACAATTGTTACACAATATATAATTTTATCAATTCATTAAGCTATGGATGCATATGAAGCCTTATTCCCATATTCTTAGCAAGATTTTCATGACACAAAGGTAATTCCAAGTTGTGCAAAGACAAGAGGCACATGGGCCTTATAGGTCACCTGACCGTCATGCAACAACTTTCCAATGATTGAACTTGGTTTATATTTTAAACTAGACAAAATGGCATTCACAATTTTGAAAGAGGCATTATTGCTCATCATATACACTTAGCAATTGCTTAGCTTGGTTACTTAATTTACCCCACCTCTGTTGATTTTTCGACAAAATCCTGGCTTACGATTGGTTGAAGTCTGTCATGTGAAGGAGGTGGATTACTTATACCCATCAATTGTTAATCAATACTTGGTTGATGTATTACGTAACAAAGTGACGTCATAATAAGCACAGTATAAGCGTGATGAAGCAATTTTAGCAAGTAGCAGAGAAAAACATTTATAAACCACAGATAATAAATTACACCTCGCCAGGTATGAAATTTACTAACCAGGTATCATCCTGTACCCTGCCACTAAAAAACTTAATTTTGTAATGAATTTACCCTTCTGATGAAACATTTAAACTATGTAACTAATAATCCACAGGCAGGGTAAGGGAATAAAAAATGCATTTCAACTAATCAGTTATATTCAGCAATAATCAGTAGTGCCCCTACCAAACATGAACCCCTGACTCTTGGTCCACACATTTCACAATTTTGGAAAAGGCATCCTGGCTTATCAAAAATGTCTGATTAATAACAAGGAGCAGATTTCAAACACTTAATTCATTTTCAATATATAAGTAGAGCCCACCCCCTCTATGGTACCCCTGACCCCGGGGCTTTGAAATTCACAAATTTGGAAAAAGGGCCCTTACTCATCATAGCTATATAGGTAGTTCATCTGCTCAATACCCAGGAGCAGAGAAGATTTTCAAAGATTTAATGTATTTTCACTATACATGTATAATCAATAGAACCCAGCCCTAGCACTAGAACCCCTGACCATGGGCAATGAAATTCACAATTCTGGAAGTGGCTTTCTTGCTCATCATAACTATGTACTTATGCCCTGTTCATGCCGAGAGTTTAATTTGAATTAAATGTAAGTTACTGCCAATTAAATTTGAATTGTGTTCACACAGAGAATTTAATGTGAATGGGTTTAATTCGAATTAATTTACTGCGCAGTAAATTACTTCGCATTTGCTCCGTGTGAACGCTAAGCGAAGCTAATTAGAATTAAATTTTGATGCATGCATAAGGCCAGAATTAAGTCACAGGACACGGTAATGGTTAGATATAGGTATCTAAGCTATACTTAATTCAAAAATCAAGGAAAGGTTTGATAATCACTAAATAAATGAATCCCTTTAGCCAGTATATATCAAATGGATGGTTTTGCATACATGACAAGATTTACAAATGATGTCATAATAGCCTTACTGATTAGCCTTTTTGTAGAAATAAAATTTTAATTTGCATTAGTTTACTGCACATTAATTTATTGCGAATTAAACTCTCCATGTGGAAAAGACATTAGTTAGTTTATTAAAAACCCAAGAGCAGAGAAGAAGATTTTCAAAGATTTATTGAATTTTCACTATATAATCAACAGAGCTTCGCCCTTACACCAGAACCCTTGACGCATACAAATCATAATTTGGAAAAGGCATTCTTGCTCATGATAACTATGTACTTAGTTAGTTTATTTAATTTCCAGGAGCAGACAAGAAGATTTTCAAAGAATAATTGTATTTTCACTATATTATCAACAGAGCCCCATCCTAACACCAGAATCCCTGACCCTGGGGCCATAAATTTCACAATTTTGGTAGAGGACTCAATGCTCATTACAATCATGCCAACATTTTGACTGCTTGATGTCCAGGAGTAAAAAAGATTTTTGAAGACTGCATTAATTTTAGTCGTTTTGCCCCCACCCCTCAGGCCCTACGGGGGCAGGGGCTGTGAAATTCACAATTTTTGTTCCCCTTTACCCATAGACACTAAAATTGGCTGAAATTATTTCAGCGGTTTCAGAGAAGAAACTGAAAATTTTCAAATGTTAACACACAACACACAACACACAACGACAGATGAAAACGAATAGCAATAGATCACCTGAGTGACTCAGGTGACCTAAAAAGACAACAGCATTCATTCTTATTGTACTTTATAGTATACATGTTACTTACATCCACTCCATTAATAGTGGAATAAAAGGTGCAATTTCCACCAGCCATATATTCAGACTCCCATTCTCCTTGAATTCCAAACCCATATCTGTCACCTATCTTTTTAAACTCAAAGCTGAAATAGAATAAACAATATATTTATTTAAATTAGATGAAAGACAATCAATTATTGATTCTTCTAAATCAACCCAGTAATAAACTGATAACGGAAAGTTTGTAACACATACACTTGGACTTCTCCACCCTTGTCGACTTTGGAATCCATCGGATTTCTGAAGATGAAGGACTGCTCGTGAAGACAACCTATAATAATACCATCCTTTTCTTCATCTTGTTTTGCTGTTAAATCTCCATTGTATTCAATCAACTCAATCTCAAAGTAAGGATAAGACTTGGAGAAAGGCTGTCTGGAGAAGTAACAGCCAGGTGTTTCATCTTTATTCTTCATGGTAACATTTCTAAAAGAAAAAGTTCAAATAATGACAATCAAAATTAAAACAGAGGATTCAGAAATTACAGAGCTCACCTCAACGAATGTTGTCTTTAAGTAAGGCAAAGTCCCACAATTAAATAATATTCTAGAAGTTTACATCCCAAAATGCAAAATTTATGCAATTTTGATCTGATAGGGCTTGAAGGTTACTTGGAAATAGACCTATCCAAAAACATAGGTAATCAAAGATTACGAAGCTCACCTCGACGAAGGTTATTAGTTTAGGTAATGCAAATCTCAAGTTAGTATTTATTCTGAGAACAATATTCAAGCAAGTTCTGTTTTATTAGGTCTTAAAATTCATTGGGAATTGACCTGTTCCAAAAACTTTAACCTGGTCCCTCATCTGGAAAATGTAGGTCACATCCAGCATCCTAAGCAAGTCTGGTAGTGTCCATCCTTAGATGCATCATCCATGCAAGTTTGGTCGGGTAGGGCTTATAGTTACTTGGAAATACTCTAGTCACTAACCTGGTAATTGTAGGTCACATCCAGCATCCAAAGTAAGTCTGGTAGTGTCCATCCCTAGATGCATCATCCATGCAAGTTTGGTTCAGGTAGGGTTTATAGTTACTTGGGAATGAAAATATAGGTCAGATCCAGCATCCGAAGCAAGTCTGGTAGTGTCCATCCCTAGATGCATCATCCATGCAAGTTTGGTCCGGGTAGGGATTATAGTTACTTGGGAATGGATCTGCTCCAAAAACTTTAACCTGGTCACTTATCTGGAAAACGTAGGTCAGATCCAGCATCCGAAGCAAGGCTGGTAGTGTCCTTCCTCAGATGCATCATCCATGCAAGTTTGGTCCAAGTAGGGCTTATAGTTACTTGGGAATGAACCTGCTCCAAAAACTTTAACCTGGTCACTCATCTGGAAAATGTACGTCACATCCAGCATCCGAAGCAAGTCTGGTAGTGTTTATCCCTTGAAGCATCATCCATGCAAGTTTGGTCCAGGTATGGCTTATAGTTACATGGGAACAGACCTGCTCCTAAAACTTTAACCGGGACGCTGACACCGGGGGTATAGCATAAGCTCATCTCGACTTTGTCGAGGTGAGCTAAAAACTATAGTCACCCATCAAGAAAATGTAACTCAAATCCAGCATCTAAAGCAAGTTTGAGAGTGTTCATCCTTTGACGTTTCATTTATACAAATTTGGTTAATAGGCCTTATAGTCCCTTGGTGTTAAACTTGCATCCATAACTTTTACCTGGTCCATTATCTGGAAAATGTATGTGGGATCCAGCATTCGCAGCAAGTCAATCAGTGTGCATCCTTAGATGTTTCTTCCATGCAATTTTGGTCAACATAGGGCTCATAGTTACTAGGAAATGGGGCCTGAACCAAAACATATTAACCTACTCGTATTCACTCATCTGAATGAAGAATATTAATGAAGATGCCAAAGATATCACATAAGCTCCCCCCCCAACTTTGTTGAGGTGAGCTAAAAGAGGAGATGAATATATACTTCCACATTCAGTAGGGTGGTAATGACCTCAAAGCTGACATTAACCAAAGGTACTTTTAATAGAATACATTCAATGTGGTATCAAAAGACACCAAACAAAGTCTGGTATGAATACCTGCACTTCAGATAACTATTAACTGACCTAGCTGACGGTCTTAACCAAAGTCACTTGTGCATAAAATTTAGGAAAGGTGTACCATCAAAGGCATTCAAGTCTAAAGGTCCATACATGCATCATATATAAGTAAGTCTGATAATAGGCTATTACTTGTAGGGCTACATAAAATTGAAATTCTGGTTCTCACGCCCATGCGCATCCATTTTGAGGTAGCCGCATTACTAATTTTATTGCATTTTTTATAAAATAAAAAGTTGGTATTGTGGAAAGCAATCTGAAAAAAAAAATTCCGTCCTCACTTTTTCGTAGTTTAGTACTCAAATTTCGCTTCCGCTAGCCATTTGTAAAGAGCTTCAAATACATTCAAAGACACGGCATACGATGTTCACAGGTTGATAAGCAATGGATAATGTAAACCTTTTGAGCAGACATGGGAGGTATATCTTGATCATTATTGTAAAGGAATTTGAAAAATAAAATTTAAAAAATACCTCCCTCATCTACTTTATTGCCAATAAAATGATAGATAAAATGCCTCCCTCACGCATCTGTTTTTGAGAAAATTGGCCTGAGAACCAGAGAATTGAATTTATATAGCCTAATAAGCTTAAACCTTTAAAACTGTCTGAACAGGACTAGATTTTCCCAACCCATCTCAAAATCACCCCTTTGTGCACACTATCACATTCACCAGATTTATTACTCCGAAATATTACAGAGCAGTTGGCTTCCTTAATTAACCTCCCCTAGTGTATCTACCTGTGTATGTAGAACCATGATATAATTTATATAAGATTTAAGTGAAGTGTCTGCAATGTCTGAATTTCATCACTATAAACTACTCAAGACTTTATTTTTAGTCCTTCTCATAAAAAAAACTACAGGTGACCTTTTTAAAGAACATTTTCTTCCCTAGGCTTCACTCACACATACCCCTTGAATACTAAAATTGATTAAATTTATTGGGTGTTTCAGAGAAGCTAAAATTATGATCAAAAGACATTGACAAAAACAGGAAGCAATAGATGAACTGTGGGTAACTGGTGGCCATAAATTAATTTTTGCATTAATTTCTCCTAAACAAGTCAATTCTTAACATCATCATGATCATAATTGTCCTAAACCTTCACTGAAAGAGTTTGTTTTTAATTTTCCCTTTATAATATGGAGGGACCTTAAAAACAGCCGAGCATGATTTTCTAACATTTTCTGTATAATTCCATAAGTTATATGTTTCCACAGCATTTCATATGAAAATATTATAAAAATTTATTTTGTCTCAGTTATTGAAACTAAAAATCTCGAGACGCATTTGATTGACACATCCTAACACTTTCACAGTTTTTAACTTCATCTTTAATACTTAAGAAAAGAAGCAATTTCGTTGTGTATTGATGAAAAATATTAAAGGTACTTGGACACAGATTTGAAGTTATTATTTTCTCTATAATATTACGACTTACATATTTTAATAGCATTTCACACAAAAATTAATTAAAAATCTTATTTCATATAAAAGATATTAAAATTTCAAATTTTTTGGCGGGTTTGATTGACACATCCTTGCACTTTCACAAATTAATTTTATTCTTAATCCTTAGAAAAGTGACAATCTCGTTGTGTATAAATGAAAAATATTACTATAATGCAGAAAATTCAGAGTAGACATGTTTGAAAGCAAAACAAACTCACTATATATTGGCAGTACGTGCAGTTGTGGTAAGCAGACTGTGATGACTGAACACACCCGGTGAATTGTAAACATCAACAAAAACAGAACTTGTGCCCTGTTTACAAAAACTGTGTACATAACACAAGTGTGCTCGATTTGCTAAACTGTATTCACAACTCTTAGTTTGGAATGACGATACTTGTGAATGAATTTTGCTTTCTAACATTTCTACTCTGAATAAATTTATTTTTCTGGATAAAAGTTTTAATATTTCTCATTAATACACAACAAGATTGCCACTTTTTCTAAGGATTAAAAATAAGATTAAAATTTGTGAAAGTGCAAGGATGAGTCAATCAAACCCGCCAAAAAATTTGAAGTTTTAATAACTTTTAACTGAAATAAGATTTTTAATTAATTTTTGTGTGAAATGCTATTAAAATATATACCGTAAGTCGTAATATTATAGAGAAAATATTGACTTAAAATCTGTGTCCAAGTACCTTTAAAACTATAGAATTAATGAATCCAGAAAATTCAGAGTATAAATGTGCAAAAGCAAACCCATTCCATTGTAATGTCAGCCTGTGCTCAATATTGTGAACGGAGTTTAACAAATTGAATATACCCCTAAAATGTACACAGTTTTTGTCAATAGGACATGAGCTTTGTTGTTGTTAATGTGTACGTTTCATCAGGTGTGTTCAATTGTTAAACTCTCCACACACCACTGAGCACAGACTGACAAAACTGATGTGTTGGTTTTATATTCGCACATTTCTACTCAGAATTACAATACACAGAAAATTTTAGAAATTATTAACACCAAATCTGTGTCTAAGCACCTTTAGGTCTAGATTTATTTACCATATAATGTAAAGCTTACGTTAAAATCCCTGTCTCAATATCCAAATCATGTTTAATTACGGCTTTCTTATCCATGAAGCAATCAGCGCTGTCAAACCCAGTCCTCATTAGCTGTCGGCTGTGTCTCTCCATCAGGGGACTGGCTTTTTCCTTTAAAATGAATACAATAATTAAGTGATGGGAAAAAAGAGCAAACAAGTTTCCAATTTTCATAGAATTCATGACCTTTTCATGCTTGCAAAATATTTATTTAAATAAACATCATCAACATCATCATTAGTAGTAAGTAGTGACTGCTCTTAGCTAAGAACCTGGCACTAGAGTTGAAAATTATGGGTCTTTTGGATGAGACCTCAAACCAAGGCCCCATGTCACGGTAGGCATTGGCACGATATTTAAAAGCAATAAGTGCCAAGTAGGTTTAACATTGAAACACTTCAAGCCTCTATATGAGTGAATAATTATTGAATGGGATGTAAAACAACTATCAATCTATCAAATATTAGTATTTGGTAGTTGTTCCTCCTCGGTGAAAAAAGATAACTTTGAAAGTCTAATTCAGTGTTTGTATTGCCTAAAAGGTGATTGCACTAATGTACTATATTGTAATGCAACGAGCAATGAGCCTGGCTAAAAATGACATAATTTGCAATTACCAAAGTAACCCAATTTATGTAAATATAAAAAAAAATACCAATATATTTCATCATCAAGAAATGTTGTGATCATAGCTTTCTGTTTCAAACTTCACTAGAGGTTCTGTGAGCTTTAAATCTCTCACTGTGGACCTATCCATGCAACACATGTGGATCGTGAATTGAACATATTCAAATTTACTACTGTAGATCACTTAATTTTCGCGACACCTTATTTTCGCGAGAAAGTCATTGACTCTTTATTAGCGAGACAAAATTTTCACGAATTGTGGTCATTGCTTTATATAATCTTAAGGAATTCTATTATACGCGAGAATGAAATTTTCGCGAGTAACCATTCTCGCATAATTACGCGAAAATAAAGTTCTCGCGAATAAAAAGTGGTTTACAGTACCTGAGGATACTTCCATATCCATGTTTGCAGTTGTTAAGAAGTTCTTAGAAAGAAGAATATTTTTAGCTAATATATTCCTATGCAAAAGTAAGAAATCTCAAGTTGGCCCCACCCAAACGCTGGGGAGATATGATTTGAACAAACGTGAATATAAGCTATCTGAGAATGCTTCTTTATAAAAATGATTAATCATGGCTTTGCAGTTCTTGAGTACAAAAATCTTAAAGATTTTTTTCCCAAATATTCCTACGTACACATTTTGATCCCCCATTTTAGCCCTACCCAACCCCCTGAGATCAAGATTTGAATAAACTTGAATCTAGACTATCTGACGAAGGTTTCATATAAGTTTGAACTTTTTGGTCTAGTGGTCTTTTGGGAAGAGGTATTAAAAGATGCCATCAAATTTTAAACTCTTAATTATCTCCCCTCAAAAGAGAATGTGGCACTTCATGTGAACAAACTTGAATGCCCTTCATTATAGGATGTTTTGTAGCAATTGGTTGAAATAAGCTCAGCAGTTCTGGAGAAGTTGAAAATGTGATAAGTTTACAGATGGACTGACAGTGGACAAAATGCAATCAAAAAAGTTGACTTAGCTTTTAGCCAAGATGATATTCATACAGATTTTAAATATCTGTAAGGAAAGAAAAATAAACCAGACAGGATTCGTATACCCTCATGGATATCCTGGTAATGGTGTCCTTGACATGGGAGGAAACCTCTTTTGGGACAGCTGATGCATCAAATGGAATGATAACCTGTACTGGATTACTGCTGGCCAGCACATCAAACAGGGGCTATAAAATATACACACAGTTCCTCAGTCTGGAGACTAAATGACAAATGACTAACAATTAACAATGAATTGAATTCTTTCAAATGAAAAGCAGACAAACATACTATAGAAATGAAAGTCACAATCAAATACATGTTCTTAATTTTTAAAAAAGAAACCATCTTGCTTCATTTTTCATGACTTCCTAAATTTTCTGATGAATAAAAACCTATATTTTCTCCTTTTTAATTCATTCTTTGAACCTAAATTCAATCAACATTATTATGCCTATCAGTTACATCAGAATGAGAGAATTCCAAACCCTTGGTCATGGAGAAATTTTGCAGAAAGGAAAAAATAATTTCTTTCTCTCTCTCTTGAAAAAAAAATAAGAATAAAGCTGAACTTTGGTATCTTTGGTATCTTGAACATGGCTTTCTTGAATACAATGGGTATGTTGGTTAGTTGGAAGTCGTCAATATGTTTTATATTGGAGTACATGTATTTTACCCTGAATATCTCTCAACCTTATCTTTAATGTTTTTTATTTATCCCATAGAGTTTGAGATGATGAGATTTGACTGTTGAGAATCAACAGAATCTAACTTCGGACTTACATTGTTTATGCTGACTTCATTAATGTTCAGTTTCCAGTCGTCCTCAAACTTGACCTGGGGGTAGTGATGAAGCCCCTCGCTGGCAGTCACACTCCCCCCACTCAGGGAGCTAGCCAGACTCTGCTTGACACTGGGGTGGGGAACAATTAGGACATTTCCTGTCTTGTTATCCGAGGTATCTGTACAAAGAAACAAAAGTGAAAACTTTATCTTATGACAATGGATTTACACATGGATAAGATTTTAGCATACTTAGTTCTTTGATTAACAGCAGCCTTGCATTTTCACAAATGACAATTTCTCCTATTCTTCCCATGTTAAACTTTGATATTTATAAATACATAATTGGTTACAAAGCAATTGCTTCATCTCGAGTCTTTCCATCAGAGGTTGGAAAAACAACCTCGAATGTATTAACATCACTGGATGTTAAAATTTTATACATTTCCTGTTTATTCAAATATAGAAAAGACAGAGTTAAAAGTCCCTTCTATAGTATATTTTAAGTAATATCTTTACATTCAATTAAGATAAACTCCATACTCCAGAGATAAAAGGTCTTCCAACATTTATTTCAAAGTTTGTGAAAAGGTGGGCTGTCTTGGTGTCTACGTAATACTTTCAAGGTTGTTATTCCGCTAGTCGCATACCAACAAAGGTTACATGAAATTTATAACTCACCTCCTATGTGTGGGAAAACAGGTGTTCCAACTATAATTTTTCTTTTGAGTGTAGTAATATATCTGAGTGATATGTCCCTGACTGATATTCTACATAGTCCCTCCTTCAGTTCCTCATTCAGAAGTGATACTCCAACATCAGTGATTTTCTCACAGGAGTCTAGGTTGATCTATAACAAACATTAAATAATTCTGATAAAAAATATATCAAATTGTTAACTTTGTATTGCAAGCTTAACTAAAGAATACTTACAATATTTCTTAACTCCACGAAAAAAAATTTTTTTACAGAAATCTATAAGATAACCTAACAGCATGTGTAACAAAATTTATTTTGTGTCAAAAAGGTTCAGAAGTCCCCAAACAGAAGCTTAATTGATTGGCAACTCTGTATGGTATACCCAGTTACAAACTTGAAATTGACATTTCCAATTAGATTTCTCAGAAGCAAAGTGCTCAATTTCATTTCAATTCCTTTTATTAAAATATGAGAAGTTAAAGAGACCACTCCGATATTTCATTTGTATCACCATACAAAGTTAAAAAAAAAATCTTGAGATTTTAAAATAGAGACTTGCAGTTTAAGAAGTATTTTATTCAAAATATACAGAAAAGTATACAGTGAATATGGATTGAACAGCAGGCCAATGGCCTATATTAGTTCTTTCCATTTGAAATAGAGACTTACAGAATTGACGGGGGCTCCAGCTATCACCTCAGCTAATGAATTAATACAGACTTACAGAATTGACGGGGGCTCCAGCTATCACCTCAGCTAATGAATTAACACAGACTTACAGAACTGACGGGGACTACATTTAAGCATAATTAAATCTGATACTTATTTGAAAAAGACCATAAATAAAAAAACCCACGGGTGATCTCGTCTATACTTATCACCCGTGGGGCTCCTGCTATCACCTCAGCTAATGAATTAATACAGACTGACGGGGGCTCCAGCTATCACCTCAGCTAATGAATTAATACAGACTTACAGAGTTGACAGGGGCTCCAGCTATCACCTCTGCTAATGAATTAATACAGACCAATGGGGGCTACTGCTACCACCTCTGCTAATGAATTAATACAGACTGACGGGGCTCCAGCTATCACCTCAGCTAATGAATTACCACAGACTTACAGAATTGACGTGGGCTCCTGCTATCACCTCAGCTAATGAATTAACACAGACTTACAGACCTGACAGGGGCTCCTGCTATCACCTCTGCTAATGAATTAACACAGACATACAGAATTGATGTGGGCTCCTGCTATCACCTTAGCTAATGAATTACCACAGACTTACAGAACTGACAGGGGCTCCTGGTAACACCTCTGCTAATGAATTAACACAGACTTACAGACCTGACAGGGGCTCCTGCTATCACCTCTGCTAATGAATTAACACAGACATACAGAATTGATGTGGGCTCCTGCTATCACCTTAGCTAATGAATTACCACAGACTTACAGAACTGACAGGGGCTCCTGATAACACCTCTGCTAATAAATTAACACAGACTTACAGAACTGACAGGGGCTCCTGCTATCACCTCTGCTAATGAATTAACACAGACATACAGAATTGATGTGGGCTCCTGCTATCACCTTAGCTAATGAATTACCACAGACTTACAGAACTGACAGGGGCTCCTGATAACACCTCTGCTAATAAATTAACACAGACTTACAGAACTGACAGGGGCTCCTGCTATCACCTCAGCTAACCACTTCATGCCATGATCAGTTAACAGGTCACATCCTGACAAGTTCACAGTCTTCAAATTCTTTAAAGTGGTTCCCTGAAAAAGGAGTGAAATAATATACTGTAGATCGTTTAATTTTCGCGACACCTTATTTCCGCGAGATAGTCGCTGACTCTTTATTAGCGAGACAACATTTTCATGAATTGTGGTCATTGCTCTATATAATCTAAAGGAATTATATACGCGAGAATGAAAATTTCGCGAGCATACCGTCTCACGTAATTACGCGAAAATGAAGTTCTCGCAGATAAAAAGTGATTTACAGTAGATCTATACCTTTGCTTATACTTCATTTTTAAGTACAATTTGAATGATTTAAGATCAAATTCAATTTTATAACCAAGACATTGTACTTTAAGTATCCATACTGTAAATTGCTGCATTCAAATATAGATGAATCCTGATACTTAATTAATTCACAGGAGACAGTTTGAACATCTCCTGCTTAAAACGATAATGTTTACTACTGGAGGTGCAATAAAGATACGCTTGTTTAGATTATAAGTACAATCATAAGTCTTTCAAAAATAATGATTCAGTGCTTCATTAGGATCACTATCTGAGAGTCATGAGTAAATCAAATAAAAAACATTCCGTTCCTGATTCAGCAAATCTTACTAAATGTTTGGAGACGGTGCCAGACAACTCACCGAAAGACACGGGTCACCAACAAAAGTTAAATTCACCAATGCGTGCAAATTTGCAGAATGGACAATTCACCAACAATATTGTCTGTGAGTAGAAATTCATATAATAATTGGTAGATGTTGTGTTAAGTATTCATATATAATAAACATGATCAAAGATGTATAAAAAAAAACATGTTTTTCTTGGGGTTTTTTTGTATATCCACCATTGTTGGTCTAGCGCATACAGATTGCTTCTCGTGAATCCGAGCAAGGTCATAGGTCGGCAATATTGAGGGAAGTTTTTGATTAAATGAAAAAAAGATTTGAAATGAATAAAAACGTTTATTCACATAAATGATTTTCTCTAAATATTTGTTAAATTTCCCTGTTTTATATATTCGGTCGACGATGTGTCTGTCGGTGACCCTTTTTTCTGTGACTTGTCGTATCGGCGAGTTTGATAGTGTTGGTGAGTTGTCGTTCGATGAGTTGTCTTTCACGGCTATGGCACACTTTCTTATATGTAAGACTAGGACAATGATTTACCTTTGTATGGTCACGTATCACTTTGATCACCGCATCTGTGCAGTAGCCATTGCTACTGAAATTTATATCTGTCACTTCATCTAGCTTCAACTCTGCCAAGTTTTCCTGTTTAAAAAGCAAATGTCATGAAATTTTAACATGCCATATATAGGAAGAGCTATAAATAAGAATAGTTACCTCCAAATCTAACAGATAATTAGAAACAGGAGGACAATGAAATCACTATTACTCAGAAAGACTTATTGCTTAAAAATCTAATGGAAAGGTGTATGTTCCACAATAAAAAGAAAATTCCTTGATATTTTTCTGACTGACCTTGAACTTGTGTAGGGGTATCTGTCCTCTGAGGACAGACTCCTCCCGATCGTACGTTATCTCAGTCATCTCGCTAGGTCCTCATGTCCTCACACTTCTGTAAAGGAAAAACACTACGATACATTCACAATGAGATGCCTCTTTAATTCTAATTACAGACTGTACTTCTATTTAGGGAAAACACTACGATACAGTCACATTCTTAATTATGTCTCTTTAATTCTAATTACTTAACATGTTTTGGTATTTAAATTCAATCACATATTCAATTTTGTTATTCAAAACACTCAAATGATTTCTGCCACTAATTTGGAAATGTAATTCTTATAAAAGGATTTTAATAGTTGGTGCTGACTTCTGCTTAGAAAATCTTGACCCTGTACATAATACATCTACAAAAGCTGCATGCATTGATTTGAAGTCATGCATCAATGGCACAAAAAATAAATTAAAAAATACATAAAAAATTTCAGCTAATTAAAGAACTTTTGATGAGACATGAGTCTAATTATTTGTCAGCTGAGATCCATGTAGTTCCTTTTACTAACATGCCCCCCCCCTCCCCTTTCATTATAAACCACTGTGATATAGATCTAAATATAAAACCCCTATCTTAGGTCTTTGAACCTGGACAACAAGATATTGTATCAAATCATTAAATGAACAAACTTTATATGATTATATAATGGTTGCCCTGTATGAGTTTTTTTTCTCTTTATTGCTATGTATAAAACACTGGACAACAGCTCAACAGCTCCCTGGGTCCTGCATGGTTTCAAGAAATTTGAAAAATATATTTCAAAAAATATTACAAAAAAAATATTAGAAACCTAGCTAGCTTACATTTAATTTTTGACTCAGATTTCAATTAATATACCAGGTACATAAGGGATCACAAATTCTTCTTTTAAATATCTTATTTACTTTCGAAAAGGTTTAATCCTTTTTGCTCGTAGCACATCTAAAAACCCTTAACCAAGGACTAAGTACAATTCAAGTTAATAATTACATCTTGGTTTTGATATGAATAGAAGTAGAAAATGTCAGAGATTTTAAGATGACACACAAAACTGATAATTATAACTGCATGTCGCTGTAATGTGTGTACATTGCTGTTGTTATTTGATCATTACTCATGACTCCATGCACATAATTTTAAACTTATTTAGGCCCATGGTTCTTATCTGAAAATTAGCTAGGTAACTGACAAATTTTCTAGAACTGAAATAATTTTAGTCAAACAAATTCATATTTTTACCAGGTATATCACTTGTCAGCTTCTTAGAAAATTCTGGCAGAACCTATCACTTCAAAACTATTTAACATAATTCTATTTTTATGACATATTTTAAATTAAACAAATGAAAAAAAAACTGTCAAAAAAATTCACAGATATCAGTCTCAATTTATATTTTTAGAACAAATTTTACACCTTCTTTAATCAAACTTTGCCGAGAAATGAAGAAACACATGTATATTAAAGATGTCAAGATAAAGTTTACACCAATTTTTGCCTCAAAATCATATATATTTTGACCAATATTTTAAAATTTCCATCACTGACCCCATTATTTTAAAGTACTCAGTACTTGCAGGGACCTATATACTAACGGGATAGGCAACTCCTTCCTCGCCATGTTTATCTACCCAAAACATCACGCACAACACTACAAGTTTTTCAATTTACGTTTATTCCCAGTAAACAGGATGTTTTCTGATTATTATCATTTATTCCTTTTCTGTATTGGAATTGATTTATTAATAAATTTTAAAGCATAATAATATTATAATTTAAATATAAAGAAAATAAACATCGAAATCGGCGATTTCTCGCAAATATGGCCGATCGGGGCATGTGCTGATTTTGCATAAAACAAAATTACTACTAAGATAAGGAGTATAATACAAATCTTGAATGATTTTTTGACAGACATTTTAAGGTTTTGATCTCAAATATGCGATAGCTTTAGAGATATAATTAATTAAAGTTGACTTACGAAATCCTGCGACTTACAAGATATTGCGAGACTTGCGGTAGTTGCCTATCCTGTTAGTATATAGGTTCCTGGTACTTGTGACTAATCAGGACTTAACTTGTAAAAAGTTTGATACAAGAAAAGATGTTATTGCCTAATTAGATTTTCAATACCCCAAGTATGTTATTTTTTAGTGCAAAAAGGTCACACAATAATTTACATGCATTAATTTGCAATATTTGTTCAATGATAAATATTAATCAAACTATTTTACATAAAATAAGATTATAATCATTATAGCCAATGTTACATCTAATAGATTATGATAAATGTTAAGTGATTAATACTAGCTAGTAAAAAGAATTAAAATTTAAGTGCAAAAAGGTCAACTCAGTTGTACAGTAGCTAAGTAAGATGCACACTGACCCCTATTTTCTCTACAATTTTGAGTCATACTAAATGAGTACTTTCCAAAATATACTTCTCAAAAAATTCTTGATATAACAAATTTCACAAGTGGCACTTCACTAAAATTTGCCTCTCCCATATACCATACAATTAAGGCCTACTGTGATCCCATTTTCATCCAAATTAAGGAACAAGATTTAAACAAACTTAAATGTACACCACATGAATTTTTTTTAACTTCTTTTTCTTTTATAGTCTATCTGCTTTTCACAGAAAAAATGTACACTTTGGCATTTGGCTGGGATGTTCCAACTAATTTCACTGATTTAAAAGTCACATAAAAAATTAATTCTTTTACCATAATCATAATGATCATAAAATTTGATTGTTGCATAGCAGCATAGCAGAGAAGTGTCTATCATATCATCATAAAATTAAACACAACATAAGCCCGACAATACTGGTTTATGAAGTTTGAGGTTAGGTATTCTGAAAGTAAATAAGCCAATTTAAAGACATTTTAAATATTACACTGTTTACTCTTTAAAGTCCCCTGGCAAGATACCAAATGTTTTGTTCTAATACATGTAATTTTAGTTCAGACATATCCTGTGGATTCTTAAACAAAAATAAACGTTTTTTCTACCTCAAAATATCATTCATATTTAAGGAAACAATATACATGTAGCATGAAAATGCACCATAGCTTTTTTCAGCGCTAGAAAGTAAATGTAGATATATGAAAGATTTACTATACATAAACATTAAATTCGATCAAGGCAGTATAAATTCAAGTTTTCATTTTTCTATGTTATATTTAAGGTACGCAGTATGGCAAAGATTGATAAAAATAAAATAAAATAACTACCACTGACAACAGAAACCCTTAACCCTGTCCTCGATCACCATAATATCATTCATAATTTTGATGGCTTCCATAGATACAATGCAACTTCCGGTGTAAATAATTTTTAAAGTAAATAGCTAAGAAACTAATTACCAAAGTAAATACGTGTGAACTTCGGAGCACAAAGACGAAAAACGTCTAAGAAACATTGAACAAACCTTCTTACATATTTATCGGACGCTATTCAGCTTCAAATTTTGTTATACACTCTGCAGCCCACCTGTTCCTGAAATTCCACAAAAGTGGAATTCCATACCCGATCAGAAAGCAGATTAAGGGGGGGGGGTGTAGATGATATTTTCTTTTACATATCAAAACATTTCAAAAACAATTATTTCAAAAGGTTTTATATTAATTTTTATAATACTTTTTAAAATAAAAAAAAAATGAAAAAGAAAATAAGTGAATAAAGAGGGTCTTTGTTTCTTTTCCTATATGAAATTGGAAGACAAACTATAAAAACTGCCACAATTTAAGATTAAGCCATAGGGGGAAAACACTATTAATAAACCTTAATCATCAAGCAGGGAGCTGACATATATACACATTATTTTTATGCATACAAGTTGTCAACAGTTAACTTAATTATAATTCACACAAAAGCTGAAGTGTGATTTTAATAATAATCATCAAGAGTGGAAGAAAAAACTTCAGCTCCATAGCTCAAAGCGTTTGACCATTGCGAACTGTTTGGTTCTTAGGTTTGACAAAACGCATGTTGTTCTGGAACCTTGTCTAGAGTGCAGAAATCAATGCTTCCCTTACAGTTTTTCAGTTTTGACAATTGTAGGTTTCTCATTCAAGTTTCATTGGTCAACCATTCATTTTAAAACTGGTTATAATTTTTCTTAGCTGCAGAACTGTAGCTCTCTGCTTGAGAAAATTTGGACATAGCTGAGAGCTACAGATCCAAGTGTTGCATAAACCTTTGATGTATCCTGCCTGGCACCAATTTTTTGTCTCTCAATTCAGGTATTATTTCTTGTATATAATGCTTGCTTAAGCATTAAAAAATGGTCTCCAATAATTAACCATACATTAAACTCGTTCTCCTGATATTTCATTTACCTTTCAATTGTTTGAAAAGGCTGTTTGTGATAAGTGACCTCCAAAAGGAAATCTTTTAAACCAACATTCCAAAACCATAAAGGACTGTTTCAGACCGTTGAAAGGTAAACAATCAATAATAGGAGTATAAAAATAAATGACTAAGTATTTGATGCCATTCTAAAAACCAAAAAAGCATAAAATACAAAAAAATATAATACCTGAAGTGAGTGACAAATAATCAGCAGCATAAATCAAACTTTTTACAACACTTGAATCTGTAGCTATCTGCTTTATCTTCCGAATTTTCTCAAGCAGAGAGCTACAGTTCTGCAGCTAAATTTTTCTTATCTATTTGAATGTAACAAATTAACAGACAAAAGAAAATGGCATAAGATTATACAGCCTGTTAATACTCAATCAGATAGACAAATATCAAATGTAAATGCTTAACACTTTATTTAAAAATCTTCATATAAATAACAACAGAGGTATAAGTCTTCATCTTTTTGTTTTCTGTCTCTTTAGTAAAGAATTCCGTAATGCAATCTGTAAGGAAAAAAAAGTTATCACAAATACAATACAGTTTATGATTCAAATATCTAATACAAGATCTACTTTCTAAGTTAAAATATATCTACTAGAGTATTTTAATCTGTAATACAACACAAGAGAGAAAGCTTATGATTGCATGATTGTATCATTTCCTTGACATGAAGGTTTTCAAGAAAGGATTTCTGTTCTATTGTAGCAAAAAAAATGCCACATTATTTAGCTTATACAATATTAATTTGATTTTTCAGGAAAATACATACATGTATATAGTGTGAGTACAATACACTTAGTGATAGATACCGTATAATCCCTATTACCCGCCCCGGGCACTTAGAAAATTGCAAAAGGGGGGGCGGTTATTTTAGTACATGTATTCTCTTTATAATATTTAATGTCATATTTTAACTCCAAGAAATTTTTGAAAAAAAAAACTAAATTTAAAGAACCACAAAAATAATGTTTAACTTTTATACTTAAAGTGAAGATAATCCACCTAAATTAAGCTAAATGATTCATTTTCCACTGAGATATTGGGTAATAAACAAGTTTCATTTTCACTTTCTTCAATTTTTGCAGACTTTTCATATGATTCTAGATGATTTTAATCAATGTACAGGGGACCCTTATTTCCTGACAATTGAAAAAGATCTAAGGCGGCGCTCAATAGGGATTATACTGTATACTTGATTGAATTGTTTTTTGTCGATGGCACTACAGAGAATAAAATGCAAGATGTTTACAGTACATTTGTTCTTTACCTTAGAAGTAAGTACAATTACCCACCTGTTTATCACGGAATGATCTTTTGACCTTTTTCTTCTGTACTTTGTGTTTTATCATCATAAATGCCTTATTCTTCTTCTTGTTTTTATTGGTTGTGCTGGCATGAGGATTCATTTTTTCATGATTTTTTCCAAACTTTTCCCTTCCTTCTCTTCCAGCCTGTTTAAAAATTTAGAAATAAAAAATTGTACTTCTCTCTCAGCTTTCAAACATTATTTGAAAACAATACAGGTCAGAAGTGAAAAATTCTCAAACAAATTTAATTCTCTTGAAAATATTATTATCTGTATTATTCATAACTCAAAACTAGGGAGTTATTGCTATTCTCTCTGTATTAACTGAGAATTTTTGCTACACTCTCTATAATTTGGAGCTATAACTATTTCCTCTATATTTGAGAGTTGTTACTATTCTTTACTGAAGCTATTACTTCACTCTCTATAATAGGGAGTTATTGCTATACCTGCTATAAGCGGAAATTATTCCAATAACTTACCATAACTGTTGATAATCTGCTCTCTTTGTCGTGAGCTCTCTTCTTGTGGATGTTTTCAATTGTAGATAAAGTTAGCAAACTGAAAGAAAGACAAAGTTCTGCTCAGTAAAACCATTTAACATAACCTGGTTAACATCTGTAAAGTTGTCTTTAAAAAAAGCAATGCTTTCAATTTGATGGAAGAAATTCTTATGATCTTTAAAATTATTCTTTAAAAAATTTTGACAGTCTTAGATCTATCAAAAAACAGAGGAACCCATTTCAAGATATTAATAAAAAATAAATGTCATCAAAACAATATTTCTCCAATAAAGCACAGTGTAAAATATAACAAAAAAATTGAGCAAGAAGATCTTCTGCCTCGTTCCCCCTTACCCTCCCTCCTCCTCCTCTTCCTCCCGTTTTCTCTTCCCTCTTCTTCCCTCCACCTCCTTCAATGCCTGCCTCTTCTGAATCCTCTCAAATTCAACTGTTGTAAGAATGCGACTACTAGACACACTCTGGGCCTTCTTTAATTTTTCCTCTTTACTTATCTGAGGTTCTTCTTCCTGAAAAATGTTAAATTTATCAGCTGATTCTCGGTCAAATCATGAACAGGTACCCCTTCCTTTCCCTGTCCTTGTGATCAAGCTTTGATATTGGTGCAAACGAATAATGACTTTAATAATGCAATATCCTTGCACACTACACTTTATAAATATTTAGAATTATTCTTCAATTCATGTTTACTGGTACTCTAGAAGCATGAAATAATAGAGAATTGGGAAGCCCACCTGTGTTTCCTCGTCTGACGAGTGATGAACGTCTATCCATTCCCCCTCGCTATCCGACTCATCACTGCAGGACTCCCAATCATCTGAAACATATACAAAATTTAATTTATATTATAATGGAACAAAATGGAGAAATCCCTCAGAAGACAGGATAAATCTAAGAAGAAGGATTTTAACATGATCCGACTTCAATCTAATGGATGACCAATTAATCATATTGACAGATATATCCACTAGTAAATATATCTCACATGATTTAATATCATTTAAGTTGGAGACAATGTAATTGTGGGTGTAAGGAGAGTTCCAATAGTGCATAGTTGTCTAACTGTTTTTTTTTATGGATTATTCCCCTCCTGTGAAAATCTAAGTATTCTCTCTCTCTCTTTCTCTCACTCTCTTTACCTTTTTCCTTTGACTCCTCTTTTTGTTCTTCCTCTTCTGGTAGAATTTCTGCCCCTGGGATAAAATCTTTAGCTAAATTTCCTCCATATACCAGAGTGTCTGCCTCAGCCATGGCCTCTGTCGGTTTTCCCTGGTAAATGTATGATTTAAAAATTATAAATCAGCATGATTAATATTATCAGAGGATCTATTTTGATGTAATTGATTGACCTTGACCTTATAACAATTGAATCAAGGTCAAATATTTTGATGACATGTACCCTACTCCATACCACAAATGCATGTTCCAAGTCTGAAAATTAATGTCAAAGAGTTCTTATGTTATTGTCTAATCAGGTTTTTTTTCTATTTGACATTGAAGTAAGAAAGAAGTCAAGGTAAATAGAAGGTAAAAATTCTAGTGCACTTCATCGTAAACTATTTTCAGAAACTCCAGTACTTACCTTGTCTTTTTTACTGAGAAGATCAGGTTTCACTTTTCTATAGAGTTGTAATAGGGCCCTTGAGCTCATCATCACACCTAGTAAAAAGAAAAAGTGGTGGGGTAGTCCTTACCATATTTGGTCATAATGTCTACAAAAGGAAACCAAACATAAAGAAAAAATATTCAAAGTGTACGGACTGAGTTAGAGTTATCACCCATGTTTGTTTTCCTACATTGCTAATCTATCGAACATAAAAAAAATACATGCAGTTATACTTGTATTACAGTTTCCCTTTGTCTCTGGCTTCTACAAATGGACATTTTATCTTTTGTCTCTTTATTCTTTTACCTTTGTCTCTGTGTGATTTGTACTGTACTAAATCTCCCAGTAAATCTGCTGACATGGCCAGGGGACATCGAGCACAAATTTCCTTCACTGCATTCAGTCTGAAAGTAAAACAACCTGCTGAAGTATTGTATAAACAAAAATATAATTGCAGAGATACCTATGTCATTTTTGTACAGAGTTACAATTGCATTAATGCTTTTTTTTTTATCCCTTTATAATCCTACCAGAAACTAGAACTGTCCAATAGGGACAAATACCCCCCGCTGGGTTTTTCAGAGAAGGTGCCAATTCAAAAATACTTTATGGATCTAGAGATGTTCACAATTTACTTAAAATAAAGTGCCACGCCACAGCATGATAGGCCCGTCAAAATATTACACAATTATCTTTAACAGTTTAACTGCAAGAAAAAACCTTGATTTTAAGATTTCCAATTTTTCCATTTTTAAAAGAAATATTTCTTTATCCATCCCCTGTGCTGTAGACATAATTAAAACAAATATTACATAACTGACAGATTTCTATACTGTTTGTGTTAGACTTTGTCAAATGCCGGCCATCATAATAAACAATATCAAATTAGTCTTAACAACTTAATCTATGTCAAATTAATTTTGAAAAGAAAGGCTGACCATCAAATGACATTTGCTATGACCAGCAGACTTCTTCTGTTTAATCCCCAAAGACAGATAAGGCAGCGCTAGATCAGATAGCCTTCCTACATTGAACTCATTAATTAATCTTTGACTGGATGCTTTTCTACTCATTACTCCCTAAATATTAATGGATCTGCACTTTTTATCCTAAAACACTTTTAAAACATATAAAATACTCTTTTTAGAGTTAATGCCAGACAGGTTTTAAATTTAATTCATATGCACATGCTGATTCAACCCCATCCCATAAAATTAGTTTTTAATTAATTAATATTATATAATGTCAGATTATTAGTTTATTATGCAATATCAAATAAGTTTTAATTACTTTTTATCAAATTCATTTTAAAACTTAGCTAAGCCACCAAGAGCTATTTTTAATCTAACAGCTAGGCTGGCTGTCCATTTGCCCAATACCCAAGGGATAACACCAAACCTCCTCACACTAAACCCATTAATTTCTCTCTAATTTGACATGCAACTTTCTATATCAAAATTCTTCCTGACCAGTGTTATATTATGCCCATGGGACAAACTGAATTCCTCTCATTAAACACTGAAATTTGTTTAAGATTGCTGTAAAGTATATGATGAAAATATATATATAAGTTTTTACTTGATTTAATACTTTTTAATAAGGATACAACTCTAGTTTTTACATTTTTAGGATTATGAAATTTAAAATTCAAAAAACTTAAATTTTTAAAAAATTTCACTAAAATCAAAGGTCACAGTGACCTTGAAATAGGTGACACACCTTCTACCTAAGATGTATACTTTTGCCAAGTTTGATAGCTCTAGGTCTAATAGTTTTCTAGTTCTCTCTCTCTTTCTTCCATCTCTTAGCATCTTTATTAAAGGTCAGAGCTACCTACTTTTGGTGCGCGACACACCGTCTACCCAAGAAGTATCAGTTGACAAAGTTTGATAATCCTAGGCCTAATAGTATTGAAGTTATGAGCCGGACACGAATGGATGGCCTCAGTCGGACGGACGGACATGAAGCCTATAACATAATACGTCCCGTCTTAAGACGGGCGTACAAAAATTTGCAATGAAATATGATTGCTCATCATGTTTCTTAATGAATGAAAGGGAGGTGCAACCAAATGAAACATCAATACTAATACATTGTAATTCCATTGTAACATTTTTTTTTTTTTTTTTCATTTAATTTTTCTTCATTTATACTGCATTAAAAAATATATTGCAATCATGTGTTATGTCACTCTGCAAACTGATTGTTGAAAAAAAAAACCATTATACAAAATCAAATTAATCTTGATATATCAATTTGAAATGCATTTTGAAAATAAAGAACTGGTCATCCAGTAATGAAGTGTTTTGAAACAATAAATTACAATTAAGAGAATAAGAGAAGAGAGATCTTTAATTCTTGTGCTTTATTCCCTGAAGATTTGATAACACACACACTTGATAAGATATATGCCTAAACAACTTCCAACACCAAACTCATTAATTTATCTTTAACTGGATGCATGTCCAGTCATTATTCCAAGAGACAAATGAAATTACATTATCTTCTGTGCAAAGTAAAAACTGTTTTTAACACTTGATGTTTCTTTTTTTAAAGTTTTTATGAGTAATTTTAAGCTGTAGTTCACGTTTTTGTACAGATATTCTAGATTCTATGTCTCAAACCTTATACATGAGCCCAAAATGAACAAGTCAATTAAAATTTTAAAAAACCTGTAAAATGCAGAAAAATGAACAAAAAGAGTTGAAAATTCCTGGTGCACAACTTCATATGGTGAATAATAATTGAACAAATTTTCTGTGTGATCCTTGCAATAGTTTCTGAGAAACGGTCCCAAAACCCCAAAATAAAAATGAAAAAACACCTGTAAAATTCAAAATAATAATCCAATCAAGATGAAAAATATCAACAACTTCATATGGTGAATAATATGTGTACAAATTTTCAAAAATCCTTCCAATAGTTTCTGAGTAATGGTCCTATGTCATTTTTGACAGACAGAGTTACAATTGCATTAATGCTTTTTTTTTATCCCTTTATAATCCTACCAGAAATTACATACTCTGATTAATAAATGTATATCTAAGAATCTCAGCTTACCCAACAGCCATCACTTCTCCTGAATTTCTGTCAGTGATGAAATTATTTGCAACTGTTTTCAAAACACCTTCAATCACCTAAAAAAATATTCAAGTAACAAAAAATGTCTTATAGTTGATGTTACAGGATATAAAAATTATAACAGTTTTGCGAGTTTGGAACATTTAATACTGTAACTGAAAGTGACCAAAAGTCAAAAACTTACATCAGGTGGAACAAGTTCATGGCTGGATTGAGCAGCGTACAGAAGTATTTTTGTTACCTCTGAAAAGAAAGATAATAAACTGCAATCACCCTGTTCTTTAACTTAGCCAACTCTGAAATTGAGGTGAATGCCATTTTTGTGTATAGTCAAGTGTGTCATGGAAAAATGTAAACAATTCAGTTCAAATTTAGTATCCAACTGAGCCATTCAGGTAGAAAATACTTCTTTATATAGTATTCTCAGACTTCACTAGTCTATTCAAAATCTGCATTTTATAAAAAAAAAAAATATTTACTTTACTTAAATAAAATTATTATACCTCTCTGGTGGGGCTGCAAGAAGCGTTGGACAAATGGGTAGAAATTCAACACCAAAAGCTGAAAATTCAGATATAGAATTAGTATTTGATGGTTGAAGTTATTTTTAAAAAAAATAAAACTAAAGTGACACACGAAAAAAAATGTCTACCTGGTGTATTCCAATCAAGCGTGACGTCAAATCCATCATCATCAACTTGACTTCGAACCTCTCTGTTGTTTTCTCCAGCTGATTAAACAACCTCTCACACATACCTAATCATTTCAAGATTTACATTTACTTTCTGTTTTGGGTGTCCTTAAATAACACTTTTACAAAATGCTTTTTTCCTTTAGTAATTGTTTATTACAGTACCTTAATCAAAGGTAGAAATAACAGTTAATACTGATACTTTACCTTGTGGGTCGTGAATGAGATGCAGAGCTGAATTATTGAAAACCTCAGCAGTTTTCTTTTTCTTCTTGTGTTTCTGTATCATAGAATGTATAACTCTTATTCTTCATTTGTAATTGTATGCATGTGTTGTGTACACCTAGTATATGAATACAGGTAATAGAAATAATAGATACGATTAAAAGCTAATGCAATTTTATACAGGTATAGGAACAATTTGAAAGTACATTGTACTATACTATACATGTACTTAGGACTGTCATCTGAAAATGTTGTGAAGCCAGTATTTTGTATACTTAAAATCTCCTTCAATGTTAAGCTTAACTGAACAACTTATGATTAATATACAGTAATAAATATGCTCTCTATAAAGGAATGAAGAGAAATACTAAATCCTAAAGCCTAACCTTTAATGTCTGCAGGGCTCTGTCCAGCTTTTTCTGCCTTTTCTTTGTGTGTTTTCCCACTCTGTGTGAAAGTCGCAGTGACTTCTCAGATTTTGGTGCCTCATCCTGTAAAAAGCACATAATTCACCAATCATTAGATCCACACATCAGATTTTCATGCAAGTGATGCTCACATACTATCCTATCAACACTTGGGTAATATTCTCTCAACAAATTATGCCTAACCTGTAATTCATTAGAAGTTTGTTTACATACCTCCTCGCTGTCTGAATCCTCGTTCTCTTTTCCTTCGTGACCCAAGAAAAATTGTAGAGCTGCTACAAGCACCTGTGTTAAGACAGTATAAAACACCATAACAAAATAGGTCACTGAAATGTCTGTTAACCTGTAAACTGCATGCAAATATGGTATATGTCTTTTCCATTTTTTAAAACTAAAAGAATTGATTATAAATATTATACATAGAATACAATAAATGTAACAATGGATTTTAAATGAAAACAGGTGCCCCCTCCTGCCTTTGTACCTTTGTGACTTTGGAGAAACAACCCGTGGCAATGACATTGACTGTCTTAGCATCATTCCATACGTTTCTTCTGTACAACTCTATCATAACATCCTGAAACAATTTAAAAATTAAGTTATTCGTGTGAGTTTGATTTTTCAGGTAAAAGCTCCATGTCCTTTATAAATACCTTATTAATAGCGTATGTTGATCAAACAAGCAGTGACACTTGGAAGTCTCTGTGTCATTTTTCAAGCATTGCTTAATAACCTGGTAGTAACATGCATTAGCAGTAAAATTTGAAGAATATATCACCTACCAGTGACATTTTTGCAGCTACTGCATTGTTATCCTTCATCATAGTGTACATAAAACTTTGAAGAGTCTGAAAGAGAAGATTAAAAGTTAATACTTAATACTAGCTATCTCTATTTTTTAAAAGTAATCAATTAATCAAACTGAACATCAGTGTATATATGACTTCTTACCGAGTTTAATTTGGTATTTTTGTGTTTTTTGTTCACATTTTTAATGTCATTTACGATATAAGAGTAGAGAGTCTTCCTCAAAAGTTTATCCTGGCACCGAAAAAGTTTAAAAAATAGTTCCAGCATACTGCTTGCTTCTAGCATGTTCTTATTCCTCAAGAGAATCATAGCCTTGCAAAAAGTCTGAAATTGCAAAAAATAAAACTTTAATTTAAACAATACCTGGTGCATGTATTTTATTCACAGATGTGAAAGTGAATAGGATTGAGCAGCAGGCTTGTCTTATTATAGCCCTCTCACTTTACATTTAAATGAATTGTCATTACTCTTAAGATTTCAGCTTAAGTGAGGTAAAAAGCATAACTTAACAACCTCCTGATATTCACAATATTCTATAATTGGACACTTGTAATACTTAAATGTTTTTAATTTTAATTCCCTACCATTCTCATACTTCTATCCAATCCATCACCATGGCAACTAAGTAAATCTCTTAAGTGTTCAGGGAATTTTGACGCTTCTTCTGGGTAACAATGTGCCACCTTGATAAAGAGGAAACAATGAAATAATCATAGCTGACAATTTAACATCATAGCTGACAATTAATTGAACATTATAAATGAACTTGGCTAAAGCCTCGGCTTTTATCTTTCATACAACATTTCTCGATCGCCCTCGGAGTTATCCTGCAACATTCACGAAAATGCGGACTTTATTTCTTAAACATGATCAAATGAGACACATTCTCACATACTTTTTTCTTTCTGTTGAGTTTTTTCTGCAATCGGTCAAAAAACTGTGACATGAAACACAGATAAATAATTTCTACAATATCCTCAACAACATTTTTTTGGACTGACACATTTTACCTGAGCCATAAATAGGACCAGTTCCTCAAGTGCTTTGGAGTAAGTTGATGGTTTCAGTTGAAAAATTTGAAGATTTGATTCATAATGTCGATACTGCTGTAGAAACTAAAGAAAAATTTGAGAATAAACAAATTGATATTTCTGTAAAAAACACACTAGAGTAACAGGTTGGGCACACACCCCCAAATGGTCATTTAACCACCGTTTGGTGGTCAATCGCCCATATCGGCGTCTTTTTTACCTTCCAAATGGTGGTCTTTTTTATTCAAATCCAATTTTTATTAAAATGAAACAAAAGCGCATTTACTTCAGCAATGGAAAATTTTAATTAACATATTCCTCGCACAATTAATACAATTTAGTCAATTTTCCATGTGGAATTTCTTTGGAACTTCGTAAAAACGAAACCCACAGTTGTTTGTGACAGCCGAACTATTTGCTCAGACAATACGAAAAATTATTTTGTTGTGTATAGTTCAGTAAAAAATATATTTAAACAAGAGGTGTAAGTCTAGAGAAGTAACTTTACAAATGATCTTTCAATCTGCGTCTATATAAATCTCTATAAAATCCCGTTAAACAGGAGCTCCTCGTATCTTTTTCGTATGGTGGGCACTTATTGCTATAATTTTCATTTTTTCTACATTTGAATGTAACATTTATTCTTTATTTTCTTTTAGGATGAAGTTACGATTTCTGTGTGACCCTGTGTGACCTTTTGTGATTTAGTATGCATATCTATGATGTATCTACTATATCTATTAAA